>NC_135399.1:2372795-2507795 GCF_051989625.1 Stigmatopora argus
AAAATATAGCACTGAATCAACTTACAAACAAATTCAACTTATGAACAATCGCTCAGAACCTAACTCGTTCGTAAGTAGGGGAGCGTCTGTACACATATACACATACACACATACACACATACATACACACATACACACATACACACATACACACATACACACATACACACATACACACATACACACACACACACACACTACACACACACCACACACTACACACACACACACTACACACACTACACACACATCAGTGGCGGTCGGTGCATTTTCTCGTAGCGCCTTCAATCCAACCCCGAAAAACTATTTTATGGCTATAAAACCTCTACTGCAGCTAGAGCTGCAACACATAAAAAAATAATCAATAAATCAATGCACAAAAATGGGGTAAAATCCACTTCCTAGCAGCATTTCATGATTAAATACAAATACTGGAGCTTTTCAGACATTAAAACCAGGCCAGGGGGGCGATTTTCCCGGGAAAAGACAGCGATGAACGTCAATGGCGTACGGGCAAACATTGCCCGAAAATGGGGTAAAATCCAGCCAAAAACAGCATTTATTGATTAAATACAAATACTGGAGCTTTTTAGACATCAGAACTGGGCCCGGAGTATCATTTCCCCGGTAAAAAGACAGCGAAGAACGTCGATACGTCCATACGTGAAATGACAAAAAATGCACTAAAATTTGGTAAAATCCACTTCCTAGCAGCCTTTATTGATTGAATACAAATACTGGAGCTTTTGAGACATTACAACCAGGCCAGGGGGTGATTTCCTCGGGAAAAGACAGCGATGGACGTCAATGGTGAAACAGCAAAAATTAAACTGGGGTAAAATCCACATCCTAGCAGCATTTAGTGATTAAATACAAACACTGGAGCTTTTCAGATATCAGAAACCGGGCCCACAATTGAAATATTATTTAGGAATATAGCCATATTATAATCACCAAAAATTCTTTTTAACTGTACACAATATCCATCCTCCTTTCTTTCTTCCTTCTTTCCTATCGCCATCGAAGCTAATGATGAAAGTCGAGCCTGTCCTGTCATATGTCCAGCATAGTCCGTTTTGAAAATGGCTTTAAATCAACACAACAATATATTTGATGGTGCAGCGAAGTTAGCACACTGAAAGTGGCGCGCACACACCATTTTCCCGGCTGTAACAGGCTTGCTAGCTTCGGAGTTGACCGCCCTTTCTTAATGATGTCCATTTTTTTCTGGAAAATAGCTTTGTGAGAGAAATCTGCAACATAATCCATTTGTTTTTGCCACTGTCGGCCATTGTGGGTGGAGTTTGCGATCTCTGGCTGCGGCCCGCCTACTAGCCAATCATAGTTGGTGAAAGCAATGACGTATCCCAGACAGCAAAATGCTAATATTGTATGTTTAAGGCTTGTATAAGTAACACGCATTGGTTTGTACTGAAAAAAACATTTAATAAAATGGAGAGAATATGCACAGTACTGTATAGAGAGAGAGAGAGAGATTTATGTATTAGAAACTGGCCGAAAGAAGCGATCTAACGACGATTGCAGTTTTCTTATTTTTTTCATCATAAATGATGCGGTAGCACTGTATGGCATCATTCAATTGATTTGCAAACTTTGTGCAACGTTCAATATTTGGGTCCTGCTGCTCGATCTTTCTGTTTAGAAATGGTACTGACGGTCGAACGATTCAATGCCCGTGAAACGCTCACCACTCTCACGCGCATCAAGCTCATACTTGTCAACTTATACGTTTTTCCCGTATTTTATACGTTTTTTGATCATTTCAAATTGTGTACGCCGTATAACAACTTTTGTACGGGATTTTTTTTTAAGTACGTTTTTTGTAAAACGGATCTCGTTTTACGCATTTCGGCTCTAATCCGGATCGTCTCGGTCACTGGTAGCAGACGAAAACGTCATCGTCAACTGCTAATATTGTCATGCTTTAAGCATGATATGCGCACACGCATTCCCCTTTCACACGAAACAGGAAATGATTAAATCATTTCCTGTTTCGTTATTTAAGCAGCTATGAGTCATAGCGCTTGGGTCCGAATACATTCACGGTCGCGTCACGACAACGCGGCGCGACCATAACACTTTTACGTGCACCCTATGTGAGTAAATATGTGCCGCGTTGCATTTGTACGGTTTTCTATTGCTTAATACGGGGAATTCCAATCATTAATACGGGGAGGAATTGGCCCAGGTTGACAGGTATGCAAGCTTCGTTATTATTGCCACTCGTTTCAAATGAAATGGCTTGCCTTTTCCTTGCAACTCCCTCAATAGAAGCCTTTAGCTTTTTACCAACCATATTCAATAATGGATGCATGAGATATTTAATGATACAAATGAAAAAGGTTCTGTGCACACTGGAGATACATTCACGCACTTCCGCATTGCAACGAAGAAGGTAGATGCTGGGTGAGCTGAGCTCTCACAGCGCCAGGCGTCGGTATTAGCGGCGGAAAGAAGTACTACTCTGAAAAAGGCGCGAAATACAAAATTGGACTTATGAACATTTTTCGACTTAAACGCAATTTGCAGACATGTTCGTATGTACCGTTGTTCGTAAGTTGAATGTTCGTAAGTAGGGGAGCGTCTGTACATACATATATAAAAGCGGCTTATATGCGAGTAAATACGGTATGTCTGTCTGTATGTATGTTTGTGTATATATATATATATATATATATATAAATAATATTTTATATATATATATATATATATATATATATTTATAAATAAATAAAAAACACGTATGTGACTTCTTACTTCTGGACAAGAAGTGATTTCCTGCGTGGCATCTGGCTCCATTTGTATATGACCTGTATTCCAATCCCTCTGGCTGATGCAGGCTGTTGAAAAATAATAAAGACTGTCAAGAAAAATTCTCATCGCGAAGGCAAAACTTGATAGACAGTGAGTTTACAGGTTTGATAATCCACTTCTGTCTGGATCCGTCTTTCCAGGTCTTTCGTAGCTGCAGAATGTCCTGGGGAAGGACAAATGTGCGCGGGAAAAAGTTGAACTCCTGTTTTCCATAACGACTTTGCATCTTAGACAAATTCTTCCACAGCCGGTCTTTCCTGCCAATCTGGAACGTTCCAGGGAAGTGGTTCAACTAGGGAGTTCCAGAAAAAGACAAAATGTGAAACAAATGAAATTGTTGTTGTTCCAGAAAAAGGAGATTGTTTTTTCTGATAATAAATTATTCTGAGCAAAGTTATATTGTCACCTTCTGGTGCTCGAGAAGAGTCTTGAAACAATGAGACTTCATGTGGTGGCCCCAACACCCTAACCAGTCGTAGCTTTCTAAAGGATCAGATGCACAATTGCATTTTCATGTTATAACAACAAATAAAAATGAACCAAGAATCTACTTGAGGCAACCTACTGCTGGTGTGTATGAAGTGCGACCTGGCGACGACATGTTTCACAACATTGGGTGTGACAGAGCTAATCTTCCATTTTAAAAGATGCATCTGCTCATCAGGGAGCATTTCCACTGCAGGGTACAGATACAATGAAAAAATATCATGGAGAAAAATTATAAGCTGTAAAATATTTGTCTGTTAAAAAACTAACATGGTCAATTAATATAGTGTAGTCAACATTTCGCCTATCTATCATATGTGATCACCTATTACTGATAAGTGAGCAACACGAATGTCTTGGCAGTCTTTGACAATATAGGATTTGGTCCCAATATTGGATACAAACAAGTATCAGAGCTGCCAACCTCCATGGGCCCCATTTCAGGAGTACCCTTGTCCTATTTCCGGAGTTTTTCCGGAAGGAATGCGATTCACGCAAATTCAATATAAAATGTAAAAAAATAATATAGGACAAATTAAAACAAACTGTTGTTATCATGTTTTTACATTAATTGAAAGATTGTGTTTTTGCAAACAATTGAAAAAGTCATAATGAAAATAAGTTTATCTTTGTGTTTGGGTCCTTCTACGTGCGTTTCATTTTTGGAGATGGCTTCAACATTGTATATTGCGTCGAATACGAACCAATAAAGTTCTGCGAGGGTATGGGTTTCTTATTAGAAGTCTCATCCAAATTGCCATTCAAATTGCCCACCAATTTGCGCTTATCCCGAGCAGGCATACTGATAAGACTTACCAGTAGTGCTGTGTATTACTTCCTTTAAAACAACCCCGGAAATTATAGGATTTGTTTCAAAACAAAAGAGTGGTGGTTTAGTCAGCCTTAATAATACTTACTTCCTTTATGAAAAAAACAAAAACAAAAATGTTATCCCGAGCAGGCATACTGATAAGACTTACCAGTACTGTGTATTACTTCCTTTAGAACAACCCCGGAAATTATAGGATTTGTTTCAAAACAAAAGACTGGTGGTTTAGTCAGCCTTAATAATACTTACTTCCTTTATGAAAAAAATAAAACGAAACTGTTAAAGCGATACCTATGAAATCGATTCCGAATCGATTGCCACGCTGAAGTTGCACAAGAATAATCATTTGTCAGAACTTGTAACTGGGATGATTTACAATGCACTCGTGTTACCAAATTCATCCGGTTTACAGGGCAGTTGAATCAAATGTGGAGGTAAGATGCGGAAGCTGTAGCGATGGTGTGAATTTTGAGGCAGGTTTTGGGGGGACTTCATCCACGACAACGCACTCGTAACCGAACAAACAAATTTAAATGAACTTGGATTAATATATACAGACACACTCAAACATACGTTTAATGTAACATTTACTGAATTCTAATTTTGTTTTAATTTTTTTTACCTTCGTTCTCCGGGTTCGCAGCTGTAGCTGCAGTAGAGGTTTTATAGCCCAAAAATAGTTTTGAGGTTTGGATTGATTCGTTATATACAGTGGTACCTCGACATACGAAGGGCCCGACATACGAGCAATTTGAGATACGAGTAAAATTTTGAGCAAATATTTATCTTGAGATAAGAGACAAATTTTGATATACGAGCAGACAGCGGACGCCCCTCTCCCCGCAACTCCCATGTCTCTGTGGTCGCAACTCCCTCCTGTAATGTGTCTGCGAGCACTGGGCGGAGCGTTGCATTTTTGTGTTTTTTTCCCGTTAGTCAGTGCGAATGGCATATATACTACTTCTCGTTGGCAAGTGGTTGTGCGTTATCCTATTTTGAGGATATTTGTGTGCATTATTTTGGGAACATTTTGAAGGGAATACAAAAGCAAACAAAGCTCGATAGGTTCCTTTTAGTTGCATGTGAAAATCAGGATGGATGCGGGGCATTTAGAGCCAACCCGGCCGGGAGAAGAAAGGTATCAAAATGTAAAACAAAATTAGAATTACGTTTAGTGTAAAGTTAGATAAAATTTATTTTTGAGTGTGTCTGCAACGTAATCCAAGTTCATTTAAATTTGTTTATGTTATGTTACGAGCGCGTTGCCGTGCAGTCAGGGTGGAGGCGGGGCAAATAAAGCCAAGCCGGGAGAAGAAAGGTATCAAAATTTGAATTAAGTTTAGTGTAACGCAATATTAAATTTATTTTTGAGTGTCTGCATCGTAATCCAAGTTCATTTAAATTTATTTATGTTGTTACGAGCGCGATGCCGTCCAAAAAGTCCCCCCCCCACTCGCCCCCCGTGAGTACTAAACTGTGAGTACAGTACTTAAAGTATTTACATTTTTTAATGTATAGATTATATTTAGAAAATGCAGTAATCCCTCGAATATTGCGGCTTCAACTATCGCGACTTCACTACATCGCGGGTTTTCTTCTGGGGGAATTTTTTTTAATTACATTTTTGTAAAAATGTGAAAATCCATACTGAAACTCGCAAGCGGAAGCCACTCCCCTGGCCTTTGCTTGCTACTAGAACTCAGCACTGAAGTAAAAAAAAGTTCTTTTTTTAATGTTTTATTTCTTCTAATCGCCATCTATTGACAAAGTAACACATAACTAGTGGTGTAATATTACTAAAATGTGTTTAATAGAACTAAAATTAGACGGATTTCGCGGAGAGTAGAGCGAGGGACATAGAGGGAGGCGAGTGCATGTGTATATATATATTTTTTTTCTTTTTTCAGAGGGTGGGAACGCATTGATTTGAGATACGATTGAATTGACATACGAGCTTGGTCCTGAACCGCATTAAGCTTGTATCTCAAGGTATTACTGTACACAACAACATGATTCTGATTCTAAGAAAAAAGATTGTCTATTAAGGGAACAATAATAAAGGAATCTCCATCAATAGGCATGCACAAGGTTGCATTGTTCGCAATGAAACAAAAAAAGGACTACATAAATACTGGTACAAACTAAATGAGACAGTGTAAATTAGTGTAGAGGTCATTTATATGAAAATGTAGATTCTATACTTTTCAAAAAAAATATGTATGCTTTGTTTGCTTTGTCGAGGCGGTAAAAGTGGCATCAGAGCTTCTAGTATCACATTAAAGAAAGGAAAATGCGGTACCTCTAAGACAGCAAGAAACGTGTGTGCGTCTCACATGCATACCTTGTTCATTGGCAGTACTAAAATAGAGTGTGGGAGGGATGAGTGGGAACAAGCTGGGAACGAGAGCCGGTCTCTTCTCTTGATTGTCCTTCACTTTCGACATTGGCACTTCAACACTTAAACACAGAGCAAACATCGCTTTCATTTAATAAGTGCATTTGATTCCTCCAAAACATAAAAAATGGATTATGAAATGTATACAAAATACTGAATTGTTTATAAATACAAGGTATTATATGAACCACTTTGACATATTAAACCAAATGTAGTGTTATCCATAGATATGGAAAAACTTGTCCAATCAATAACCAAACCAAAATGACGAGCACTCACATGACGGTCATATACTAGCAGGTGAAGTAAAAACCAAAAACAAGACCAAAAAAACAAATGATAAAAGCCAAGTGCTCTGCTTCACGTTCTCAAGCCAAATTACCCTACTATACATGCATGAGCAAATGCTGTTAGGCAGGGATGGGGGTATGCATGGTAACCTAAATGACCACATGGTATGAACAATAGAGGTTGATCTATCGTAGAGAAGCACCTACGAGTGTTTGGTCGACACTTGTCCAGTTAACCGACAACATTGTGTCGTATAATGCTAGAGAACTTTCCACCGAACTGTGCTTTTTTTCAGCCTTGTGGAACAATGCCCACACAGAGAATAGGTACAGAAACTAATGCATGTATTCTGTATGTCATTGAAAGGGGAGATGCCAATAAAACACTAGGAAAAAATGTATGTATTGTTTCTATGAAAGGCTTACATTTAAACACAAGCATTCATTGTTCTCATCTCCCATCTCATCTCATCTCCCGCTTATCCGAATTCGGGTCGCGGGGGTAGCAGCTTCAGCAGGGAAGCACAGACTTCCCTCTCCCCAGCCACTTCATCCACCCTTTTCGGGAGAACCTCAAGGCGTTCCTGGGCTAGCCGGGAGACAGTCTCCCCAGCATGTCCAAGGTCTGTCCCGCGGCCTCCTCCCGGTGGGACGTGCCGAGAAGACCTCCCTAGGGAGGCGTCCAGGGGGCATCCTGACCAGATGCCCGAGTCAGCTCATCTGGCTCCTCTTGACCTCGAGGAGCAGCAACTCTACCCGAGCCCCTCCCGGATGACCGAGCTGCTCACCTTATCACTACGGCAGAGTCCAGACATTCTGCGGAGGAAACTAATTTCAGCCGCTTGTATCCGTAGCTCGTGACCATAAATGAGGGTGGGAACGCAGATCACCCGGTAAATACAGAGCCTCGCCTTTTTGCTCAGCTCCTTCACCACGACGGACCGATACAGACTCCGCATCACTGCATGTGACAATTGATTCTCACTTTAGAACCTCGCTACACTCTACTGGGCTCTCATTGGCTGTCTGACAACAACTAATTTACATGTTTCGAGATTTTCTCATATACAGTGGTACCTCGTCATACGACCGCTCGTCATACAAAATGCTCGTCTTACGAGGGAAATTTCGATCGAATAATTCGCCCGTGATGCGGTCAAAATTTCGTGATGCGACCAAGCCAGGTGGCCATGGCATTTTTTTTGAATATCTTTCGTGTATAACAATATTTACGAGCAACGGATGAGTTATTCAGACCAGGAAACGCACAACGCGCATGCGCGGGGAAAAGAGGGCTTTCTGGGTAATGAAGTATGCTCGTGCACACAATGCCGACAGGCAATGGCACAATCAATACATGGGTAAGCTCAGCTGCTGCATTTCCTGTTATTTTTATCTAATACGAGGAGTATTATATTACTTCTCGTTGGCTGCTCATAAGAACATCAGGGGCACTGGCTCGCAACAGCATCCCCGGTAGCAACTCTATCATAGGCGCCGTTCGAGGGGATGCAAACACAGATGCTACAAGCTAAAAGGGGGGCGCCAGCCAGTGCCCCCGAGGCTCCCATGAGCAGTGGAGCGATCGCTGATAAAAGACTGCTGCTCGTTGGCTGCTCATGGGAACGTCGGGGGCACTGGCTCGCGACTCCCCACAATAGCATCCACGGTAGCAACTCTATCATAGGCGCCGTTCGAGGGGATGCGAACACAGATGCTACAAGCTAAAGGGGGCCGCTAGCCAGCGCCCCCGAGGCTCCCATGAGCAGTGGAGCGATCGCTGATAAAAGACTGCTGCTCGTTGGCAAGTGGTCATGCGTTATCCGATTGTGAGGACATTTGTGTGCATCATTTTCGGAATATTTTGAAGGGAATAGTACGACAGCAAACAGCCCATCAATAGTGAACGTGAGGGTGGAGTGTTTGTTCCGTTTACGAGTGCGTTGTGTGGAAAAAAAACCGAAGCCCCCCGCCCCTCTCCCCTCGGCGAAATCCGCCCAATTTTAGTTAGATTAAACACTTTATTTCTATTAAACCACTAGTTATGTGTTACTTTGTTAATAGATGGGGAATTAGAAGAAATAAAACATTTTTCCAATCCAATATCCTGTTTTTGGTGTTTTTTCAGAGGGCTGGAACGAATTATTTTTTTTTCCATTCATTTCAATGGGAAACATCCGCTCGAGTTACGAGAACCTCGTCATACGATCTCAGTCTCGGAACGGATTACGCTCGTATGTCGAGGTAACACTGTACTTTTGACCGCTGTTCATCGTCAGGCAGTTCTGACAGTGTTTTTTGTTGAGTTTTCCAAGTGTGGATAAAGCAGCTTCTTCTGGTTTTATCATCATGCATCCCAAGAAAATTACCAGTGCGAATGAAAAGATGTGGTTATCGAGGAAGACATTGGTCGTTGGTCGAGAGCCATAAAAACAAACTCGAGAGTTAATGGAACACTCGGCAATACAGGATGAATATAACGAGAAAGCGGACAAGGAGGAAACAGCGAGCATTGTAACAGCAAAAATCAAATAAATGCTGAAGAAATTTCACGTACTTTCTATCTTCGTAGAAAAAACACAACTGAAAGAGACAACGGATAATGACGAGGATGAGGATGAAGATCTTTGTCTTACTTTAAGACATCTGCAGGAGATCTTCAATATGGCACACAGTTTTCAACAATGGGTCCGGAAGATTGATGACAACATGGTGGGAGCCATTAATTTGGCAATCGTCTTGACAATATCATGTTCTTGTACAAAAGCATATTTATACAAAAAAGAAACAGCGGTCACAACTCCCCATCACCATCTTCCTTGTGCACCGAAAACCTCTCACAAAAGCTCCTTCTGCTTCCCCTACATCGCCTTCTAAAGATTCCATCGATGATTCAATACGTCTCGAATCTGATGAAGAGGACTTGGACTAAAGCTCCCAATAAAACCTTTTTTTTAATCAAGCGGAGAACTATATTCACTGTGAGTACAGTACTTATTTATGGATTGTATTTAGATACTAATACATTAAACTCGGGAGGCCCGGTGGCGCAAGTGGTTAGCGCGTCGGCCTCACAGCTCTGGTTTCATGGATACAAAGCTAAGTCACGTTCTCCCTGCGTGGGTTTTCTCCAGGTACTCTGGTTTCCTCCCACATTCCAAAATCATGCATGATAGGCTGATTTGACGCTCTAAATTGCCCCTAGGTATGGGTGTGAGTGTGCATGGTTGTCCGTCTCCTTGTGCTCTGCGATCAGCTGGCCTCCGGTTCAGTGTGTCCCCCGCCTCTGGCCCAGAGACAGCTGGGATTGGCTCCAGCCCCCCCCCCCCCCGCGACACTAATGAGGATAAAGTGGTTCAGAAAATGAGATGAGAAATGCCTACTACATTACACTCTCTTCATATACCTATAACTAACATTTACCGTATTTTCTCGCATATAAGCCGCCTCCGTGTAAGCCGTACACTTAAAATTGACTTAAAATGGTTGAATTTTAAGATTTCTATCATATAAGATGCCCCCTAATTAATATTTTCACCTCCATATTTATGGTTTTAATAGGAGTACAAATGTGTTACTTTGAAGGGAAAATTTTATGAAAAATAATCGCACGAGGTATTTCTGAAATACTGTAGCAAGCCAAAGGATCGTCTGCTGGATTGCACATTATTTGGGTCAATATCCTAAGTTTACCGTATTTACTCACATATAAGCCGCTTTTGTCGGACAGAAAAAATGATGACTGAATCGAGGGTACGGCTTATATGCGCATAAAAACACGACATGCAAAAAAACACGACATGCAAAAAAACTGCAAATTGATGGCGCCGTGACTCGATGACGTCACGACAAAAATGGCCGCTGCATCAACGTGTCACATCACGACGTAAGCGAATTAAGCAGAGTTTCATTTATTTAAAAATAGAGAAAAGATAAACAGATAAAACGCTAAACAGCATTTATTTTGAAGTATATGAATGAAATTCATGAAAAAAACGTACGTATCTTGCATAAAACGTGGAAGAAAAAAACACGTTCCCGTCATTGCTCGATTGGGACACAGCCGTCTTACGTAGGTCCCGGGCAGCCATTTTACCTAGGGTGCTGACGTATAAACCTAGTTAAACGTGCTTTGACTGGCCAGATGCAAGTGGTTATATGAGAGTAAATATGGAATATGCCTGTCTTTGTAAATGTAAAATGTCAAATTATTCTATTTGAAAAAAGAAATAAGTCTATCTTGACGAGAACCTGATGCTTTTTAATGACAGAAATTACAATTTTCTTACCAGAAGTTTCAGATGTGGCAGCCATATTGGTTCTAATGTCGAAATATCTCGATTCTTTCGATGGTTCATATTACTGGAAGTGTTGTCACTTTTGAACAAGAAATTTAAAAAAAAAAGCGAAAGTTTGTTTTATTTCATAAACACAAATGTACAATCATTTCCTTTCTGTGTTCCGAAAGGGTGTTGCGTGCATGTAGACAAATTCAAAAAGGAAGTAACGTGAGCAGTACAACCAGGAAGTGTGTCCGTAGCGGTCTAGTGTTCACGAAGTCTCTGGGTGCAATAATTGCATGAGATGCACTTTACGCAGGTATCAAGGCTGATATTTTAATGATCGGCCGCAAGACCTTCGATCAGCCTTAACAACTATTGGAATGTGCTAACATGGTAAAAACTACGAACACATCTTTCAAGGCTAATCGCGTCTGGCCAGTCAGAGCACGTTTAACCACGGTAAGATGCGACGCCCTGAGCGAGCAGTGACAGGCACAAGTGAGCTTTTTCACGTTTTATGCAAGATAAAAAAAAATTCTTGGATTTCATTCATAGACGTCAAAAGAATTTTTGTTTATTGTTTTATCTGTTTATTTTTTCTATTTTGAAATAAATGACCGTATTGGCCGCATTGTCTTGCGTTATGGTCTTTCGTCTTTGTCACCTTGGAGTTTCGTGCAAGTCTAGTTTATGCGCATATAAACTGTACCCTGGATTCAGTCATCATTTTTTTGCGACAAATACAGTGGTACCTCGTCATACGACCGTTCGTCATACGGAATGCTCGTCTTACGGGGGAAATTTCGATCGAATAATTCGCCCGTGATGCGGTCAAAATTTCGTGATGCGACCAAGCCAGGTTGCCATGGCATTTTTTTGGCATATCTTTCGTGTATAACAATATTTACGAGCACCGGATGAGCTATTCAGACCAGGAAACGCACAACGCGCATGCGCGGTGAAAAGAGGGCTTTCTGGGTAATGAAGTATACTCGTGCTCGCAAAAGCATCCCCGGTAGCAACTCTTATCATAGGCGCCGTTCGAGGGGATGCGAACACAGATGCTACAAGCTAAAAGGAGCCGCTAGCCAGCGCCCCCGAAGCTCCCATAAGCAACGGGGCGATCGCTGATAAAAGACTCTGCTCGTTGGCTGCTCATAAGAACATCGGGGGCACTGGCTCGCTACAGCATCCCCGGTAGCAACTCTATCATAGGCGCCGTTCGAGGGGATGCGAACACAGATGCTACAAGCTAAAAGGGAGCCGCTAGCCAGCGCCCCCGAAGCTCCCATGAGCAGCGGGGCGATCGCTGATAAGACTGCTGCTCGTTGGCAAGTGGTCGTGCGTTCTCCGATTGTGAGGACATTTGTGTGCATCATTTTCGGAATATTTTGAAGGGAATAGTACGACAGCAAACAGCCCATGGATAGCGAACGTGAGGGTGGAGTGTTTGTTCTGTTTACGAGTGCGTCGTGTGGAAAACAAACCGAAGCCCCCCGCCCCTTTTGTGCGTCTCTCTCTCCCCTCGGCGAAATCCACCCAATTTTAGTTAGATTAAACACTTTATTTCTATTAAACCACTCGTTATTTATTACTTTGTCAATATATGGCGAATTATAAGAAATAAAACATTTTTTTCAATCCAATATCCTGTTTTTGGTGTTTTTTTCAGAGAGTTGGAACGAATTAATTTGTTTCCCATTCATTTCAATGGGAAACTTTACCTCGAGTTACGAGTATCTTGTCATACGAGCTCAGTCCCGGAACGGATTAAGCTCGTATCTCGAGGTACCACTGTACGGCTTATAAGCGAGAAGATACGGATTCTATTCGTACGTAGTCCCATTTAAGTGACTATTCTGTAATATGAAAACTGTTTATGCGGGGTGCATGGAAATGTGTTTAAATTGGTCAAAAAGAAATACATATCAAAACCTGTTGTGATTCAAATATTGCGCTTGGCATTATAACAAAATCAAAAATTCTTCCATATTATGTGTAGCTCTTCTTCGGAGCCATAATTACTGTATTTTCTCGCATATACTGTGGTCAAATAAATATTTAGTCAACCACCAATTGTGCAAGTTATCCTACTTGAAAAGATTAGAGAGGCCTGTCATTGTCAACATTTGTAATCCCCAACCATGAGAGACAGAAAGTGGAAAAAAAATCACATTGTTTGATTTTTAAAGAATTTATTTGCAAATCATGGTGGAAAATAAGTATTTGGTCAATACCAAAAGTTCATCTCAATACTTTGTTATGTACTCTTTGTTGGCAATAACGGAGCCCAAACGTATTCTGTAACTCTTCACATGCTTTTCACACGCTGTTGCTGGCCCATTCCTCCATGCAGATCTCCTCTAGAGCAGTGATACTTTGGGGCTGTCATTGGGCAACACGGACTTTCAAGTCCCTCCACAGATTTTCTATGGGGTTCGAGATCTAGAGACTGGCTCGGCCACTCCAGGACCTTGAAATGCTTCTTACGAAGCCACTCCTTTGTTGCCCTGGCTGTGTTTGAGATCATTGTCATGCTGAAAGACACAGCCACGTCTCATCTTCAATGTCCGTGCTGATGGAAGGAGATTTTCACTCAAAATCTCTCGATATATGGCCCCATTCATTCTTTACACAGATCAGTCGTCCTGGTCCCTTTGCAGAAAAACAGCCCCAAAGCATGATGTTCCACCCACATGCTTCACAGTGGAAATGGTGTTCTTCGGATGCAATTCAGTATTCTTTCTCCTCCAAACTCGATAATCTGTGTTTCTACCAAAAAGTTCTATTTTGGTTTCATCTGACCTAACACATTCTCCCAGTCCTCTTCCGGATAATCCAAATGCTGTCTAGCGAACCGCAGACGGGCCTGGATGTGTACTGGCTTCAGCTGGAGCCCCAGATCGAGGGAGATTATCAGTAGTCTTGTTTGTAAGTCTTCCATTTTCTAATAATTGCTCCCACAGTTGATTTCTTTACACCAAGCGTTTTACCGTTGCAGATTCAGTCTTCCCAGCCTGGTGCAGGTCTACAATTTTATCTCTGGTGTCCTTCGACTGCTCTTTGGTCTTGGCCATAGTGGAGTTTGGAGTGTGAGAGACTGAGGTTGTGCACAGGTGTCTGTTATATCGATAATGAGTTAAAACAGAAGCTATTAATACAGGTAATGAGTGGAGACCTCGTTAGAAGAAGTTAGACCTCTTTGACACCCAGAAATCTTGCTTGTTTGTAGGTGACCAAATACCGTAATTACTCGAATATAACGCGCACTCGAAAATAACACGCAGGTAATTTTGGGCCAAAAAAATCTGGAAAAACGCAGTACTCGAATATAGTGCGCACCTAAAATTTCCCGCTGACGAAAATCAGAAATCTTACCTTTTTTTCTTCGTTTCACGATTGTTTTGTTCAAACAAATTTATTCATTAGAATCCTTCAAATGAAGAGTTCCTCTCTCTCTTTGTCTGTCCTCTCATACATCTCTTCGTTGAGAATCCTATCAACGTCCACGCTTCCTTCATCCACTTCCTCTTCCTCCCACAACACATCATCCGATTGGCTTTACGAGATGACGTAAAATCCGTGCGTCAAAGTGAGTTTGACAATGCTTTTTTCGATCGAAAATTTGTAATTTATTTTAGTTATTGATTATAACACTGAACTGAGAGAGGGTGAACTGAGACGGGTACGAGGCTAGAGGGGGGCAGTGGTGGTCTCGGCTTTACGAGATGACGTAAAATCCGTGCGTCGGCTTCACGAGATGACGTAAAATCCGTGCGTCGGCTCTACGAGATGACGTAAAATCCGTGCGTCAAAGTGAGTTTGACAATGCTTTTTTCGATCGAAAATTTGTAATTTATTTTATTCAATTCAATTTCAATTCAATTTATTTGGCAAGAAAAAGCACCAGGCTAAGGGCCATGTAACAAGACAAAAAAAAAAAAAAAAAAAAAAATTAGTTATTGATTATAACACGCACCCCCAACTATTGGAATTAATTATATAGCAACAATCTGCGTGTTATATTCTAGTAATTACGGTACTTATTTTCCACTCTAATTTGGAAATAAATTCTTTAAAAATCATATCGATTTTCTGTTTTTTTTCAACATTCTGTCTCTCATGGTTGAGGTTTACCCATGTTGACAATTACAGGCATCTCTAATCTTTTGAAGTAGGATAACTTGCACAATTGGTGGTTGACTAAATACTTATTTGCCCCACTGTACATTGCCCCCTCTATAAACCGCACTCTTAAAATTGTTGAATTTTACAATTTTACGCGTATAAGCCGCCCCCTGATTCACAATTTCCCCCTCCATATTCATGGTTTTAATAGGGAGTGCAAATGTGTTACTTAGAAGGGAAAATCTTAAGAAAAATAATCGCACGTAGTATTTATAAACTAGACAACGCATAAACTAGACTTGCACGAAACTCCAAGGTGACAAAGACGAAAGGCCATAACGCAAGACAATGCGGCCGATACGGTCATTTATTTCAAAATAGAAAAAATAAACAGATAAAACGATAAACAAAATTTATTTTGACGTCTATGAATGAAAACCAAGAAAAAAAACTATCTTGCATAAAACGTGAAAAAGCTCACTTGTGCCAGTCACTGCTCGCTCAGGGCATCGCATCTTACCGTGGTTAAACGTGCTCTGACTGGCCAGACGCGATTAGCCTTGAAAGATGTGTTCGTAGTTTTTACCATGTTAGCACATTCCAATAGTTGTTAAGGCTGATCGAAGGTCTTGCGGCCGATCATTAAAATATCAGCCTTGATACCTGCGTAAAGTGCATCTCATGCAATTATTGCACCCAGAGACTTCGTGAACACTAGACCGCTACGGACACACTTCCTGGTTGTACTGCTCACGTTACTTCCTTTTTGAATTTGTCTACATGCACGCAACACCCTTTCGGAACACAGAGAGGAAATGATTGTACATTTGTGTTTATGAAATAAAACAAACTTCCGCTTTTTTTTTAAATTTCTTGTTCAAAAGTGACAACACTTCCAGTAATATGAACCATCGAAAGAATCGAGATATTTCGACATTAGAACCAATATGGCTGCCACATCTGAAACTTCTGGTAAGAAAATTGTAATTTCTGTCATTAAAAAGCATCAGGTTCTCGTCAAGATGGACTTATTTCTTTTTTTCAAATAGAATAATTTGACATTTTACATTTACAAAGACAGGCATATTCCGTATTTACTCTCATATAAGCCGCCCGCGCGTATAAGCCGCACCCTGAAAACTGCCTTGAAATTTTTGAATTTTACAATTTCTAGCCTATAAGCCGCCCCCCTGATTCCCAATTTTCACCTCCACATTCATGGCTTTAATAGGGAGTACAAATGTGTTACTTTGAAGGGAACATTTTAAGAAAAATCATCATGAGTGGTATTTCTGAGATACTGTATGAATCAAAAGCACATGATTAGGGTCAATATCATAAGGAAGCTAATATCAATAATTTCAAATTATTTAATTTGAAAAAAGAAATAACTATCTTGATGAGAACCCAATGCTTTTTAATGACAGAAATTAAAATTATCTTACGATAAGTTTAAGATGTTGTGGCAGCAAAATTGCTTCTAATGTCGAAATATATATTTTTTTCGATGGTTATTACTGAATATTACTGAAATTGTTGTCACTTTCGAACAAGAAATTAAAAGAAAGAAAAAATCAAAGTGGAATTTTGTTTTATTTCATAATCACAAATGTACAATCATTTCCTTTATGTGTTCCGAAACCGAAAGGGTGTTGGCTGCATGTAGACAAATTAAAAAAGGAAGTAACGTAAGCATAACCAGGAAGTGTGTCCGTAGCGGTATAGTGTTCACCAAGTCTCTGGGTTCAAAAATAGCATGGGATACACATTATGCAGGTATGGAGGCTGCTAAATTAACGATTTATTTTGAAAATATTGTCGCGGATGCAATGATTCTCGCTTTAAAAGCTCACTCCACCACATAGTGGGCTCTCGTTGGCTGTCTCACAACAACCCTCTATTTTCTTTAACCCATTGTCTGCTTAAACCTGCTTGGGGAAGCTGTGGCCGAGTGCCACGACCTGAACCGCAGCCTACGGTGGGTGAAATTGTGTCGCGGGGGCACGCGCTGGGCCCTGTGGTCAGTAATACGGACGTTGACAAGTTAGTTGGTCGATGTGCACCAAAACGGATCTTGAGTAAATGGAACGCTCGGCAATACACGAGGAATTCTACAAGAAGGCAGCTGGAGGAGGAAGCAGCCACCCTTGCAACATCACAAATCAGAAAAAAACGGGGGAGAAACGAACTTTCCGACTTTGTGGAAAAAGAATCCTGAAAGTATTCACGTGCCTACATTGACGACATTTGTCTTCTGCATTTTAGAAACATTATTAAATGTCGTCAAAGGCAATCGTCTTTGTATAGTTTTTTTGAAAATGTTCGTCAACCAGCACTGCAGAAGCAGGTAAGAACCAGTAGTGACTTATAAAATGGGTGTAAAATTAAATTTCAAAGAAATCATTAAACATTAATGCTTTTTATTGATTAATGTTGTTGTTTCAATTCTTAATGATGTGTTTATTAAATGTGTTTTCATGTTTGTGTGCTATCTCTATGTTGCATTTTAACACGGGTTTGTATATATACTTGTTATTCATTTTGTGACATTAATAAATAATTTTATGATCATTTGCTCTCATTTTTGTGTGTTCCTCACATCTTTCTTACAAAAGTGGGACATGTTGACCAATTTTAAAGGGTTTAGTTGATAGATGTGTGAGGATCGTGGAACGAATTATAGAATTTACATATAAAATTCACCTCTAGTTCCGAAATTTTCAAGTTACGAAAAAATTTCTGGAACCAATTTATTTCGTAAGTAGAGGTATGACTGTAATTAGCTGGGATGGGTTCCAGCCACCTCCTCCCTTTGTTTGTGTGCATGTGCAACGGGAAGTCTCACCCAGACAGGCGCACATGTGACAGGGCGGATGAAGTACGACTGACAGATGATGACTCCAAACAATCTGATGAAAAATTAAATAAATAAAACAAAAATGAGCCTGCAAATTGTAGACAATGTGACAAAGCTCTCAACAATAGTTTTACCATCATCACTGCAGGCATTCTCTAAATCATAAGGCAGCTCCTCCTCACTACAACTGCATTCTATCAGCATTACACACTCCGAGCTGGATGACAGAGTACAAGATAATATTAGTGTTGAAAAACAATCACTATTTACTGTCAGTGTATATAAGTGGGCTGAAAGCAAAGAGCCAAAGGGAGCATCACACATTTTAGTCAATCTTAAAACTAAAGAAAATGATTTATGGATGAGGTAGCTTTATTAATTTAGACAAAAAACGATTTCATGACTTCCTGAAATATGGCATCAATAGCAAGCACCCTCCAAACATGATAAGTATGCTAAAATGCCTGTAACTGTGTGTGCAAATTATGGTTAACAACTACAATAAATGCTGGAACTCTGTCATTGCCTGCCAATTGAGGTTTTATCCAAGTAAGTACTGACTTGAACTTTGGAACAAGACTAAATACTTAAATATTTCATAATACGTATAAATCATTGCCCTCAAGTCAGTGGTGTAAAATACGTACTGAGCATCTCTTGCTTCACAGTGAGGAGAAGTGGAGGACAAGAATATAGATGTGACGCAGTCAGTTTGTGTCAGCTCTGTCAGTTTTATGTCATCAATCTTGGTCACTAAGCCCATTCGAGCTCCTGAAGAGAAATACAGTGGTTGAGTTTGAGGATCATGTATGAAATGAACAAACACTGTTCTAGTTCTTATTACCGGGGAGTTTTATATCTGGCGGTCCATGTTGTTTCTTTTGTGCTGGACTGTCAATGAGGACATTTGACATGTGACCATTGAGCTTCCGACATAAAGTTTCATTCATGTCCAGTGAACTTTCAGGGAATTTCATATGTGCATTCACTCCTCCCCCCATTAAAGGCTTAACACTAAAAAGCGGTGGGCAAGCACCTATGACTTGAAGAGGATTGTTTATCAGAGCTAATTTAGCATCTCTGTTTTGTGTTTGACTGAACTTTGCGACTGAGTTCCGCTTTTTGGAATAAATCACCGGACGAATCTTGCTCATTTCAACTTGGTCCTTGAAGCTAGAGATATCCTTTCCCATCTTCTCATCTTGATCTTGACAAGGAATAATGCATATACAAGGCACTGATGGTGAGGAAGAAAGTTCTGGAGCTTCAGGCTGAGAGGACAAAAAACAACAAAAAATAGCTTTTAGATCAGATACATCCGTTCCTTCGATAACAAGTTTCTGGGGTCGTGTTTTGCTTCATTATTCAAAGAAAATATTCAAAATATGTCTATTTCTATGTGATTTCTGTAAAACTCTAAATCCACCCGTCCTGTTTCGAAGGTGTCTAAGCAGGATTCCAAGTTTGGTGGCCACTTCCGTCTGAGAACGCTCTGCTTTAATACCCCAATGGTACTTTTGATCAATTTTTAAGTGACCTCTTGGGCTTCTGAATTTAAAATGTGAAAACATCCTGAAAGGGTCACATACGCAAGTCAAGTCACATAACGTAGTGATCAAAATAATAAGCAGTCCAATGTGAAGAACCAGATTAGTCCATGTTTTCAGTTAATTTTTTATTGCTACGCAACAAACAAGTGTACCAGTAGGTCCAGTAAACGTTCAGAAAACCAATCAGACCCTGCATTCATGATATGCACACTCTTAAGGCTGTGCAATTCGGCATTATTTTGGGGGGAAAACAGGTGTAAATAGAAGAACTTCAGGGGTGGTATTGGGGATCTTAAAACGGGTTGGAACGAATTAAAGTTTTTACAAGTGATGTGTCTTTATTAATGAAAAATCCAAGTTAGGAAACCACTTCTGGGACAAATTAATTTCATATATAGTATACAGAATAGGTGCCACTGTATATCCATTTCTAATTCTTCATACCTAAACTTATGTTATCAAAAGTTTAAGTCCGCGGACACAGTACATTCGGGTAACAATAGGTAATGACTTTTACAATTTATTTGTCCTAACGTTAGGTAATTTTCTAAATATTACGCTAATGCAGTTTTGTATTCACTGAGGCCTTCATTCCCAAAAGTTGAAGCTTTTTTTGTCATTTTCTGAACCGCTTTATCCCCATTAGGGTCGCGGGGAATGCTGGTGCCTATCCTAGCTGACTCCGGGCCAGAGGCAGGGGACATCCTGAACCGGTGGCCAGCCGATCGCAGGCCACGAGGAGATAGACAACCATTCACTCTCTCAATTGTACCTAGGGGCAATTGAGTGTCCAATCAGCCTACCATGCATGTTTTTGGAATGTGGGAAGAAACCGGAGTACCTGGAGGAAACCCACGCAGAACATGCAAACTCCACACAGGTGGACCGACCTGGATTTAAACCCAAGACCCCAGGGCTGTAAGGCCGATGCGCTAACCACTCATCCGCGGGGCCACCCTAAGTTGCAGCTTATGAAACCAAACTACATCCCATTCAAGTACCGTATTTATTCGAGTATAACGTCCAAAATTTTGTACCAAAAACCTGAAGCTAAGTTCGAGTGAGTGTTATACACGAATCCCGGTGAAACACTGCCCTCTACCAGTGAAAAAGTCCCCTCTGTAGCCGTTATGTACAATGGGAGACGTAGAACCTGTCTTTGTCCGCCAAAGATGGCGACAATTTACCTTCTTTTACAAAAGCCAGCCCTCTCCAAATAGCCTTTAGCAAATTTATAGGATAATATAGAGTTGTAAAAATAAAAAAAAAGTTGCTCCAGGGAAACGAGTCTGCCGGGGGAGCGCTATACTTGCTAAAGAAGAATGGAATCAATTGTATGGAGAATCTGATGATCAATCAGACTTTGAAAAATATTAAATATTATGATGAATTAGACTTTAGGGATTTAAAATTGTAGATTCAATTTGAGAATTGTGTTCATATTGGTAGAAGTTTGTTTTACCAGGTTTCCATACCATTTGTTGTGAATAAATGTTTTGTTATGGTGACGTGTTCAACATTTCCCAGTAACCAGTACTGGTGTAATCCTTGGTGTGAGCTGAGAAAAACTAAAAAAAAAAAATTATACAAATTTTTAGTCACAAATTATGGGTGCGCGTTATTCTCGAATAAATATGGTAATGTGAAAAGAAGCGGCAAAATTGTTTTGATCTCACGTTACAATTCTCTTGCAAGTTATGATTTTAAACTTTTAATATTACTGTGAGCCACCTGATTTCGTTGCAGGCTAGCGTGGGATCGTTTCCCGCTGGTGGTATGATTGGGCATGCAAATGGTTCTGTCTCTGTGTGCCCTATGGCTGACTGGCACCCTGTGCAAGATTTTGTAAAGCTTTACCCCGAAGTCCGCTGGGATAATATCCAGCAACCCCCCGCAACCTTTGCGAGGATGAGGTACGGAACATGAATGACTATTACTGTGCAAGTCTTATTTATTAGAATACAAGAAGGGGGCCCCGGCTTTGCCGGGCCCACCTGGTTGTTTAGAACAAAAAGACTATTGTTGCACTATTAAAAAAAATCTGTTTTGAAAAATGGGTTAGATGAGAAAGGAAAATTTCAGTTACACGCATAGCACAGCAAATGTGTATACAATTATGTACAGGTATGCTACAGAAGTTCAGCACTTCAAATCAATCAAGCAAAATGTACGAGTATATGAGAAGCACTTCAGCAGTTCAATTCAATCAAACCGAAGCATCAGTAGGATACCAAAACAGCCCTAGCAGCTGTCGCTGATTCAGCCATTCGGCCAATGTAAATAGCACGCAGTTCCTCAGTCTCATCAGCCCGAGCAGCTGCCATAGCCTAAGCGGCTCTTCGCCGGCCATTTCTACCCTGAGCGTAAGTCTGACCAGCCCCAGGAGCTGAAGTAGCCGAAGACTTTTTCTTACACCTGACCATACGAACCTCCCTATATTCTGCGAGCCCCATAGCTGATTTTGCCACTGCTAAGTCCACACTCTCAGTAATAGGCATCTGAGCATGGTCGGGGCTATGTAACCATGATATAGATGCAGAGTCTTGAGCTCCTGCCGAGGTAGAAGCCTCGCCACCACTTTGGAATGCAGAAGATTGCGCAGAATCTTGAGCTCCCGCCGAGGTAGAAGCCTCGCCACCACTTTGGAATGCAGAAGATTGCGCAGAATCTTGAGCTCCCGCCGAGGTAGAAGCCTCGCCACCACTTTGGAATGCAGAAGATTGTGCTGCCATCTCGTTGCGCTTCAATTGTTTACGCTTTTCCCAACTCGATACGAAATGAGAAGTCCTCTTTTTTGGCATATTTGGTGAAAATTACAGTGCAAACGAATGTGAAGTATGCAAAAAAGGAATGTATAATATATACAGAAGCAGGAGTATGCCTTTTAGGAATAAGTATGGAAAAGTGACGGTCAATTTCAAAAGAAAGGCTGACAAATTTTACCTATTTAAGTAATGTTTGGGTGTTATTTTTGGTAAAACATTGTAAAACAAAGTGAAAATATGACAAAAATAAATACATAATAGCGGTCCTGTTGCGTAGTCCATGCAACTAACTTAAACAACCACAAGAGAGCAGCAAGCTAACATATTTAAGGTCAGGCATACTCATCGATAATACTTGCAAATGCTCAAAGCTTGAGTTTACACACTTAGAGAAGGTAAAGAAATTTAATCACTCGTCTATTAGGATTCGACAGCCGTTTCTGGCCACCATGTCAACTCTCTACGATGCAGGGTTTGGACAAAGGTAGCGTGAGAATGTTAACATAAAACATCCACCCATCCATAAATTACGCTTCATCTATTCCATTTCAAAACAGTTTTTTTTCCTGTTGTGACGGAAAGACTCGGCGAGACACGATGGTGCTTGACGCGCTGACCCAAGAGGCCTTTCCACGTCATTTACAAACGTAATTTAGGGAAGAATTTCCGCCAGCGAGTTTCCAGGTGCGCGCACACACTCACATCCATCCGTACATCACGGTTTACAGTTGTGGTCAAAAGTTTACATACACTTGTGAAGAATATAATGTCATGGCTCTCTTGAGTTTCCAGTTATTTCTACAACTCAGATTTTTCTTTGATAGAGTGATTGCAACAGCTACTTCTTTGTCACAAAAACATTCATGAAGTTTGGTTCTTTTATGACTTTATCATGGGTTAACAGAAAAAGTGATAAAATCTGCTGGGTCAAAAATATACATAGAGCAACACGAATTAGCAATTTTGGTGACTTAGAAAGTTGTGTCAATGAAATGAGCTTCATAGCATGGCCTCTTAACTTCATGTGAGTGATTATGAGTGACTACAGCTGGTGACTTCACTGAGGCCATTTAAATAGGGCTCATTGGATGCAAACGCCCACAAACGCTACAATGGGAAAGTCAAAGGAGCTCAGCATGGATCTGAAAAAGCCAATCCTTGACTTGAACAAGTCCGGAAAGTCCCTTGGAGCCATTTCAAAGCAGCTGCAGGTCCCAAGAGCAACAGTGCAAACAATTGTTTGTAAGTATAAAGTGCATGGCACTGTTTTGTCACTGCCACGATCAGGAAGAAAATGCAAGCTATCACCTGCTGCTAAGAGAAAATTGGTCAGGAGGCTGAAGATTCAACCGAGAATCACCAAAAAGCAGATCTGCCAAAAATTAGAAGCTGCTGGAACACAGGTGTCAGTGTCCACAGTCAAGTGTGTTTTGCATCTCCATGGACTGAGAGGCTGCCGTGCAAGAAGGAAGCCCTTGCTCCAAAAGCGGCACCTTAAGGCTCGACTGAAGTTTGCTGCTGATCACATGGACAAAGATAAGACCTTCTGGAGGAAAGTTCTGTGGTCAGACGAAAAAAAATTCCAGCGGTTTGGTCACAATGCCCAGCAATATGTTTGGAGGAGAAAAGGTGAGGCCTTTAACCCCAAATTCACCATGCCTACCGTCAAGCACGGTGGTGGTAGTATTAGGCTGTTTTGCTGCCAATGTAACTGGTGCTTTACAGAGAGTAAATGGGATAATGAAGAAGGAGGATTACCTTCAAATTCTTCAAGATAACCTAAAGTCATCAGCCCGAAGATTGGGTCTTGGCCGCAGTTGGGTGTTCCAACAGGACAATGACCCCAGACACATCAAAAGTGGTAATGGAATGGCTAAAACAGGCTAGAATTAAGGTTTTCGAATGGCCTTCCCAAAGTCCTGACTTAAACCCCATTGAAAACTTGTGGACAATGCTGAAGAAACAAGTTCATGTCAGAAAGCCATCAAATTTAACTGAACTGCACCAATTCTGTCAAGAGGAGTGGTCAAAGATTCAACCAGAAGCTTGTGGATGACTACCAAAAGCGCCTATTGAAGTGAAAAATGGCAAAGGGACATGTTACCAAATATTAGCGCTGCTGCATGGATATTTTTGACCCAGCAGATTTGATCACTTTTTTCTGTTCACCCATAATAAAGTCATAAAAGAACAACTTCATGAATGTTTTTTATGACAAAGAAGTATCTGTTCCAATCACCATCAGAGAAAAATCTGAGTTGTAGAACTGGAAACTCAAGAGAGCCATGACATTATGTTCTTCACAAGTGTATGTAAACTTTTGACCACAACTTTATAAGGATTAGAGAATAGATAAAGCATGATTTAAGGATGGGTGGATGTTTTATAACTCCCGTCACGACAGAAAAAAAAGTGTTCTGGGGAGCACCTAGAAACTCGCTGGCGGACCAATCAGCCACGCGGTGCGTTTAGGGCACATCATGTAAAAACAACGATTCATACATCAACTCTGCTTTCAGATGTAACAAATAAAAGTTTAGTTTACACAGAGAAGGTGAAAAAATTCAATAATTCATTCAATCGTCTATTGGGATCCGACAGCCATTTCTGGCCACCATAAAAAATGTCAACTCTCTACGTTGCACGGTTTGGATAAATGTAGCGAGAGGATCTTAACATACACACACACATAAATTACGCTTTATAAGGATTAGAGATTACGACTTCAATCTTGTAATAGTACTGTTTAACTTTTCTCTCTGGATATTGCACTTTCCCACGGCACAACAGATACGATATTGCAGAGGTTCAGAAACACTGATTTAAACAATTTAAATTAAGAATCGTGATAAAATCCAGATCCTTTTATGATCTTTTATGCCATGTCGATCACCCCTTTTCCTTAGTCTGGATTAAAAAGTGAGAATAAAACAAAACTTTGTGGTTGTCAGTAACCCTTTAACAAGCCAAACAGAGGAAGAAATTATGAAATCACTCAATTAGGAGAAACTAAATCATGGAAATACTGAATTCTGAGGATAAAACACATGGAATTATGAAGCCAACACACATCTCCCGAATTTTTGGCCTTGAGCTGATTCATGATTGAGGCAAGTAAACTTGGTGCATTAGCTCACCAAAGTATCATCACTCTTTTTTTAACTGCAGATTAATGAGCTAATCAAATATGAAGTAGGTATTAGATTACATAATGTTATCCTCGGAATCGAGTGATCCCTATTTTCAGTTTTGTAAGTAAGTAGATGACCAAAGATTATTTTCTCTAGATTTATTTTAAGGTGTATTTAGTTTGCTTTCTTTGGTCCGGACCAAAACAAATTGGACAGTTTTTTGGTTTGACTCCCATTGCAATTATTGCAAGTCTCCCAGAAATAACAAACACATCCATGTGCAAACATCATTCAATCATTGAAAAAAAAACAGTCTGGGTCAGGTAATGAGTTAAAATATGTAAGTAAGAAATTACGAAGCTATGATCCCATTATGCCTGTGGCTAGAGAAGCCTGTTATGTGCAAAAAAGGTACGTAATTTCAGAACTGGTGTGTTGCACCACAGCCTGGACGCGAACCAAGTTCACCTCTCCGGCGAGGTCTCGGATCGGCTATTTGCTTCAAACCAGAGTTCAGCGGTTTGTATTCTCACTTCCCCGACAGGTACGCACCATGTTCCTTTTGGGTTTAGTCCAGTAAGTGAAGTGCAGGTATTAATACATCCTTAGTGTTTCCTAAAGCTAGAAGGTTGCCAGTTGATAACTTTATTTTTGGGTTACAGGACTGCCAACTACTCCAGAATGTCAAGAGTTTTTCCGGAAATGCAACGTAAATCCGGACAACCTCCCTAAACTCCGGAAATCCCCCAAATTTTTCACTTATTTTTTTGGGGGAAGCAACCATTTCTGAAAAGTACCAAATTGCCAATTTAAAAGCCTCGAAATTCACACCATTGCTACACCTTCCGACATCTTAATTCAACTGCCCTGTAAACCAGAAGAATTAGGTAACACATCATCCGAGTTTGATTTAAATTGTCCTAGGCTTATTTATTTATTTTTACATTCTTTACATTAATGTATATTAAATGAAGACCTTTTTAACAAAAATAAAAAGTAAAAATTGTGATTTTTGTAAAAGTAGATTTTTTTTTCTGGCCATATGCAAGTCTATTTAGTTAGTTACTCTAAATTGTATTTGGTACCTCAAACACATTCTGCTGCATTGAGAGACATCCTTGGACTGGATGCAACGTGCGACCCGGAACCTTCAAGATTTCCTGTTTCAGCATGAAAGAAGAATGGTCACCAGTCTCCATGACGCTGCTTACAATTGGCATCACTCCTGTTATCTTGATTGCACTTGGAATGTCATCAAACATTAATGGTTGGCCTGGCATAGCTGCAGATTGGGATTTCGTGATGTGCCCGTGCTTCTGAGTGGAGGAAGAGCCAGGAACCTTGGCATGCTCTTGGTTGTGAAAAGGCACTTGAATGGTCAAAATCTCTTTTGGGTCAATGTTGACCGACAAACTGAGAGAAGTGGGTGCCTCGAAGCATGCCTGGGGCCTTCCATCATCCCAGGGCAATATATTGTTGAACATGCCCCCCCCCACACACAGAGAGACTAAGACAAATTGTTATCCTTTGAAAAAACTCTTGAGGTATTGGGAGATGTCAGCTCAAATTGACCAAACTTGATAATATCCTAGATTCTTTTGAACAGCAAGTTCTTGTGAGTTGCTGCTGAACGAGAGCAACCATCACTGCATGTCAAGCTAAAATGCCTGCAAAGACGACAAAGTCAAGGGACTGCTGGAGATGAGAAAGCATCACGTGTCTTCTGGACAGGCTCACACAGACAAATGCATTTTTTTTTCTCTGTACCGTTCGTGTTTTCCGAAAAGGGTTTCAGAATCCAAAACAAGACTTGTTTTTCTGAAGGTGTTCAGAATACAAAAAAGAGGGCTGGCATAAGCACGATGAGGTTTGGCTGATTTCCTATGATCCACCCTCATATGATTGTTGTTCCCAGAACACCGAACAGGTGGATGGTAAAATAGCCTCCAAGCTTGGGTCACTGTAAAAATAAAACATTGGTTTAGAAATGGCCTACCAACAAACTGGTTTAGGAACAATACTTCAACAGAATTTTCTTAGTTATACTAAGAGTGCTTTAGGTCACCACATCTGCACAGAATGGAAAGTTTTGGTTTTCTCTTTCACAAAAATCTTCACCGTGAGTATAACTTTTATACGCAGGCTCAAATCCTTGAAGGTTAAAATGAATTTGAAAAAATGGCAGTAGTAATTTTCTCTGATGTTGAAAACAAAAATAATGACTCCCTTGTTGCATGTTTCACTTACACATAGCTTGCAAAAGAGGTCAGCATCTTCTGTGTGTTATAAAATAAGCCAAGATTTTGACAAACTTAATTTTGTTGTTTGTTCCTATATTCATTTGCTTATTATTTAAAGCAGGAGTCTCCAAACTATTCCACCAAGGGATGGAGTGAGTGAAAGCTGTTTTTGTTCCAATTGATCCAGCATGGAGAGTTTAACCAATGCTTTAATCAATTGATTACACCTTTATGACACCAGATTGGTGAAAACCTTATTTATTGGTTGGAATAAAAATCTGCACCCACTGCAGCTATTTTTTTTAAACAGAAATCAGACGTAAGCAATTTATGGATATTTAATTGTATTCAATGTATTATGAGTGATTTTTGGGGAAGATGATGTTTACTTTAATTTCACTTTTCACTCGAGTACAATTTTTGTTTATTCTGCCACCTGCTGCACAGGCGCGCGTACACACACACTACCAGTGCAGCACTGATGTCACGAAAAATATGAATGACGTCGCTCGTGACTGCTAGCAATCGAAGTTTAAGTCAATTAAAGATCTATTTATTTTTGTTTCATCTTGTTTTTCACCAAATATTTACTGCGCTATAACATTCGTATTATACGAGGACACCATTTGTGATGACTAACGCCCGCTTAATTCTAGCCCTAAACTTTTTTTTTAAAATAAGGATACGAAAATAACCAACCAAAATCCAAAATAACGCTGTTTGAAAGAAGCTGTTGCAGAACAAATACATTTGAAATCTCTTTTTGGGTGAGGTTGCCGTAACGAGAGCATCTACATGTTTTGCTTTATGCTTGTTTAAGCGCTGCATAAATAAACTTGACTTAGTAATAATAATATTTGCTCAAGACCAATAAGTTTAAAAGACGATTGTAACAAGACCTAGAGCAATATGTTAGCACCACATTTGAGGTCGAACTTTATCGGACACCTGTGCCTCGGATTTTTACACACGAGTAAGTAGCTAGCTTGCCCATTTAAACTAGCTTTCAAACGTGTGTTTATTAACGTTACGACAAGACAAAAGATACATCCAGTAAAAAAGGTTCAACGATAGCGATAGCCTGCAACACTCCCTTTAATACTAGAGTTAAGGATAGAAATGTTAAATTTACCAATTTGGACAAAATGAAAAAGGACAGCACGTTGTTCCGTGGTTCCTCTTTCTCGCCACGAGAGGAGTGTCATATTATACTTCCTCATGTCTCAACATACCAGTAGTGACGCATCACGGACAAAGATCGTCTACTCAGATCGCCAGATTTCCGCCTCGTGAGTTTGCTGCAGCGCCCTCAGCTTGCTCTTTAACGTCATTAAAGCACGTCAGAGCATTACTATACTTTCGATCATTAGTTTAACCAGCAGAGAGCAGTAATGTATCAAGTATGTGGTGCTTCCATCTTCCATAATAAATTCTTTTTTTAAATTAGATTTTAATATTTCTAAATAAATTCATTTTCACTATACTTCTTAATTTATACTTTTTACTTTACTTTGCAATTTATACTTTTTACTTTACTATGTAATTTATCCTTTTTACTTTACTTTGTAATCTATACTTTTTACTTTACTTTGTAATTTATACTTCTTACTTTACTTTGTAATTTATACTTTTTACTTTACTTTGTAATTTATACTTTTTACTTTAATGTTTCTTTGTTCTATCAGCTTGGTTTCTTACTCCTACTTCTTATTTGGAGCCATGCCTCCGCTGTCATACACATGGGATTAGCTGTGAATAATACGAAGCAGAAAGAGCAACACCTCAATGCTGCTGGAAATCCTGAGCTGGACAAAAGTGCCAGGAGAAGAAGCGACGCTTCAAACCAATCATTCCATTTATTATTATGGGGAAAGTGAGATCCCTCCTCGATAAAATGG
Source organism: Stigmatopora argus (assembly GCF_051989625.1). NCBI lineage: Eukaryota > Metazoa > Chordata > Actinopteri > Syngnathiformes > Syngnathidae > Stigmatopora > Stigmatopora argus. The sequence goes on from NC_135399.1 coordinate 2,402,483, forward strand.
AAGCGCTGTCGGCGATTGCCATGCCGGAAACGGAGTATCAAAAGGGTTGTACAGTGGTACCTCGACATACGAGCTTAATCCGTTCCGGAACTGAGCTCGTATGACGAGATTCTCGTAACTCGAGCGGAAGTTTCCTATTGAAATGAATGGGAAACAAATTAATTCGTTCCAACTCTCTGAAAAAAACACCCAAAACAGGATATTGGATTAGAAAAAAATGTTTTATTTCTTATAATTCGCCATATATTGACAAAGTAATAAATAACGAGTGGTTTGATAGCCATAATGTGTTTAATAGGAGTAAAATTAGACACATTTCGCGGAGGGGAGAGACGACACACACGGAGGCGGAGGGGGGGGGGGGGGGCTGTTCCGGGGGACTTTCTCCACGGCAACAATGCACTCGTAAACGAACAAACAAATTTAAATTAACTTGGAAAACTAAAAAACAGACACTCAACGTTTAATGTAACTTCAAACAAAACTAAATTCTAAATTTGTTGTAATCTTTTTTACCTTACGTAGTTCTACGGGTTGACACCACCTGGCCGCTCTGCCGAAGTCTTCAAAACGAACGCATCAAGAGTTGTTTGTTTTTGTCTACCCTTCAAAATATTTCGATAATGTCGCATACAAATGTCATCATAATACGATGATGCGCGACCACTTGCCAGTTTGTCAGGGTGAGTCTTTTCTATAAAATCCGAAACCTCTTGCCACTTCGCGAGCATGTCTTTGATATCTTTTGTAGCCGCCTCTTCCACCGCCTCCTCGCTACTAAGTTCCGGCAACAAATGTTCACGCTCCTGTAGGTTGATTAAATCCTGTGTCATGAGTTCTTCGTGGTGCTCGGCGATTAGGTCATTCACATCTGCCTCATCAACCTCCAGCCCCAAGGAATTTCCAAGCGACATGATATCATCCACGAGTTCATCATGTGCAGCAGGGGCTGCTGTTCCAAAGTCACTTTCAGCGGAAGCTGGCCACAATTTTTTCCATGCTGAATTAAGAGTTCGTTGTGTGACGCCCTGCCATGCATGGTTAATAATTTTCAAGCAATGGACAATATTAAAGTGCTCTTTCCAAAATTCACGAAGGGTTAGCTCTGTGTCATCTGTCACATCGAAGCATTTCTTGAATAAATACTGTCAAAGCTGGGTTGCCTCGACAATAATCTTCATACAGAGGAAGCAGCAAAACACGTGGTAGTTTTGACTCCCGGCCGAATGGAGGTTATCTGGAAAGGGAGGCCTCATCTCGACCGCCCTCAAAATGGTCGCTGCTCGGTCCGCTTCCTTTGTTCTTGGCTAGCCCCCTTGGCTAGCCCCCACCCTTCCTAAGAAGGGGTCAGCGGACGGACAGAGCCAAGCGTCCACTTCGAGGTCCCCCATCCAGATACGCCGTCCAGTCGGTCGGTGAAGGTATTTAATAGAAGTTTAGGCGGAGACAAACTTTAGGCGGGCACACAAAAGGGGTGGGTTATATACAAAGTGATGACAGGCCTTGACCTGTAGGTGTCAGTAAAAATTCTATTCTAGTAACTAAATTCATAAGAGTGCACAAGGGTGCAAGATTAAATATAAGAATACAGTTCATATTTCACATTTCCCCCCTGTTGTGACTTGAAAGAATTTTCATTAAACATATCAATTTGTATCCCTCCCCTCCAGGTTCTAGAATACAAATATCATTGACAGTTACTCAACAGGGTATGGAAAATAACAAAATCACATGTCAAAGCAGAGGCGAGAAATGACGTAATCAGTTGTAAAAATTCCTCTACGTCCCTCTTAATGAGCGAACCCAATATTTAAATCAAGACAAACACATTTGCATAGAGGACTCGTCACACTTCGAAAGAATGCGATAATCTCCAGTATGGTCTGTCATGCGGTGATACTGTGTCACTATAACCTACTAGCGTGTGCTGGATTGTGTTTTGAATCATAACTTTCATACAGGGGATTACACACAGAAAAAATACAGAACAGTAGCAAAAACCGCAAGGTTGCAATTTTAAACAGAATTGAGAATCATGACCCGGTTATTAACCACGACCACAATGATACACCTACGGCTGAATGATCCTGGGCCATGGTGTTGACTAGGGCCTTTATTTCAGCTACGGCACGAGTAATGTACTGGTTTCATCTGGGATGAAGGTGCAGCAGTGTTCTCCCATCATGGCACACACATCTCCATCTTTGGCTGTTATCAGATCCAGGACTATCGGTCCTGCAACTTCCCTAAGGGCTTTTAAATCATCTGCTATACCCTGTAGGGCCTTGACAGTTTGGTTAATGAACACTCATGTAACAGCTCAATGTCTTTACACATGATTTTCTGGGGGGGGGGGGGTGCACCACAACCTTTGGTCAACAGGAACATCATCGCACCAGATTGAATCACGTGGTTTGAATTGCACTGATTTTGCACTGATTTTGATCTCTTACTGTTATGTTCACTCTCCTTAAAAGGAATGCATCTTAGACCATCTGCACGACTGCAGATTTAAATGTGACGCCTCGACCCAGTGAATTCAGGATGTCAGGATCTGTGGAAATGGGTATACGGCTACACACATAACAACTTTCATTCGCAACAATCAGTTTTTTCTGGAACACCATGAAATTATACCACACGTCTTCTTCATAGTAGTTCTCCAGATTGTTCTTTCATCTTGCTGTTGAGGGATCGAAGACCCTCCAGGGCCTTGGTTAAACTCCCGTCAGCTGCTGTGTTGTTCGGGATGAACGTGCAATTTGGTCAGCGAGCTTATACTCATCTGGTACGCTGCGGGGAACCCCGATGTTGATGTAGGTTGGGTCCCCATCCAAGAGCGGACCGCTTGGCTCTGCCTTTCCAGTGATGAGGCAGGACGTTTCCTGCACTTGTTTTCCAACTCGAGTCTCTGTGGGCGGGGCGTTCAGATACGCCCAGGTTGTCACTGACAGTCCAGTCACTGTGATGTGGATGGCAACAGCTTTCACTGTGGCTTCTGTAGAAAGGTGCAAAGTCTATGGGAGGTCAGGGTTAAGTGAGGGGTGCTCGTGGCAGGTGAGTAGACGTCAGATGAGTTTCTTCACGGACAAGGGTTTTGACACCGTCCGACTTACAGTTCCACTCAGAGTCACCTGTCTCAAACGACCTTGAATCGACCTTGGTGAATCGACTTTGACTTTTCAGTGATCTTTGCTGCTGTGGAGGTTGGTGAGTTGGGCCACGAATGGGTCTTCCCATCGTGGAGAGAACCAGGACTTCCTTTTATGACTCTGATCAGGATCCAGTCACCTGGCTTCACCACCTCCTGCAAGATAGACAAAAAGATCACGGCAGCTTACATGTTCTTTGGATAAGTTTCTCTCCTTCTTTAGTCTCTCGTCATGGTTCATCTTCCCATAGAGGAAGTTGGAATGGTTTTCCATGAACTATCTCAAAAAGGTGTTAATCCCGAGCTAGTTGGTACTATCTTCATATACGTTTTGGCCAGTGTTAGGCGTTCTGGCCATGGCTTATTTATCTCCCCCATGGTTTCTCAAGCCTTGGTTTTATCGTACCATTTGTTCACTCTACTTAGGTGTTTTGCCATGTTTTGCACTATGCTGTTTGCAAAATCAGCTCCATTGTTACTCCAGCTGATTCTGGAGATCCCATGTTCTTTACAGATCAATAAAATAACAAATTAAACAGTTCCTTCAAAAATTTTAAAAGTAGGTATTTCGATGTCCATCATATCTTTTCCTCCCTTTTGAGACATTTATGGCTCAATTTTGGAATAATTTTTGGTAGGCACGGTAGGCCTTTAGCTTTGTACAGTTCGTCTGCTGACTGTTCTTGAGATCGGCTCAGTTTTGTTGTTGTGTATGCTGCTGTGTAGTGTTTGCGCTGCTGCTTTAGCTGCTGTGTTCTGTCGTTGTCCTCAACACGTGCTTAACATTTGCTTACGGCTATTTGGTTCGGCCTAATACCTCAATGAACAAAAATCGCAACAATCTTACTTATTCCATCACTATAGTTTGTGAAAATTTAAATGCCTTATCAGTCAAAATCAAAAATGCTAGCTGGTATTCTATTATTATCACTGCTTCCTTGTTAAGATCAAGAACCATATTTGTTTTTCCCTTTCCTCTAATTACACAAATTTACTAATCATACTTAAAACTAGGAAAAACACAAAAAGCAAACCAGGGTGCTTTCTCCCCAGGAAAACAGCTTTCCCGTTCTCTGTAACAGTTAAATTCACATCAATTAATATCCAGAAACAAAATGCACACATTTATAATTCTGAATATAATTGAACCCACTAAAAATTGTAATCACCCCTTGTTTGTCAAGGTTAATATTTTAGCATAATTGTATCCTTTAAAGCAATTAAAACTCATTACTTATAAAATGCATACTAATCAAGTCCCAATTCATTTAACAATGTGTATCGCGTTGCATATTAAACTCAGTTGTTTGAAATTCAAAATATCCCAATCTAGTAGTCTTTTTATCAAATGTAACATTCAATTGTCTTTGGAGTTTGTCAATCATCTCCTATAAAACTTTCTTAATCAATATTTTTCAATAGTCAGGCATAAAATTAAAATCTAGTAACATTTCTATCCATTGTAGTTTATTTTCTCTCTAATTGTTTACTTTAAAAATCTGTAAGAAGATCTAGTCTCAATTGTTTACTTTAACTATCTGTAAGAAGGTTTGGTCTCAATTGAAACGCTTTCACTTTTTTTATGGAGACAATAAAACCAATATAAAAAGTTCCTCATGGCTTACAGCATTGCTCCCCGAGCAATAATCTTTCCAATCAATATTTGAGTGCTTGCCATTTCGTCTGATTACGTCAAAAAGTTTATCTTACCTGTCTCCTCTAATTCGTTTCAACTGAGAGAACCCTCTTACAGTGCACAAAATGGATCCCGCTATTTTCATGTCTGCTGGTTGGTCAGGAACACGTGTGTTGAGCACCCAGGCTCCCGGGACCGCCGTTGGTCCAGTCTGTTTTCTGTTAGGAAGCACAGTCTCCTCCTGCTAACCAGAATTCAGTGTATTCCTTTAAAGTTTTTTTTCTTTTATGCAGATAGCCAGATTTGCCTCATCCTCTAGTTCCAATCGTGTAGTGAATAATGGCGTTTGGTATGGTCTACTAAATAGGATGTCCATATTTTGTTGTCCGGTTGACCTCGTTATGTAGGCGCAATGACTTCATAACGAAATATGGAACCTTTTTTCAATTCAGTCAATTATTCTGTTAACACAATTTGGATGCCATTATCACAATAAATCAATAGTACTTTGGAATTTCGTATCAAGCACTGTCTGTTTTTTGTTTTTCCCAGTGCTCCCAAATTTCGCATAGCAGATTTGTTTCTCCACTTCAAATTTCACATTTGGAGTACTGCTGCTTTTTCATTAAAAATTTCCTTGGACGAAATATTTTTCCATAATTTGGCGTTGCCATCCGTGAAACGGCTTTTGGCGAATTCTGAAATCGATTCCAATTTGCTAAATCATTTTCCACCTTGATACCTAACCGATTGATCATATCTCGGTGGTCGGCCAATCAAAAACACAAAAGGACAAACAACCATTCACGCTCACACTAATTTTCAGACATCCGTGGTCTGCAATTTTTTTTATCACTGGTGAAGAGCGCCATCCCCAGTCCTGGGGGTTCTTGGCAGCTAACCACCTTTCGCTGTGTCATGGCAAGTCATTCTAAAAGGAAATAGGTCAATGTTGTTTGGTTGGCATCAATTGTTCGATTCTAATGCAATTAATATTCTAATAGTCATTAATATGAACCACGCTAAAACATATTCCATCTGTTGATGGGCAAAACAATGAATTATCATCCGTGCACTGATGACAAGTCATGATGTTTATTGCATCTCAGCGAAATTATGCCTATCCTAAATTAATTATTTTATCTAAACTTGCCAGCTACAATTTACCTAATAATTTGGATCAATGCCATTTCTGCATTGTCTTCATGTTTGATATCATTAATAATTTGGATGATTCCTAATCCTTAAGTCTAAATCGCAAATCCCTCTGTTTTTGCTAAAATAGCTAAATTGCACTTGTTGAATTGCTATTCTGCTCCAAGCTTGTGTTTATTTAATATAAGAGCCATTTTTTGTAGCTCACTCTTACCACAATTAAAATTTAGAGAAACTAACCTTCTACTTAGCAATTTCTTAATCATTTCCTAATGATACATTTCAGTGTTTATTAGAGGACCCATAATTTGTCACTAATATGTTATATTGTCAATTTTCTGTCTCTAACTCTCTTCTTTTCTTTCTATTACTCTCTCTGCTCATGTCTCTTCATCACTGCTCCTCCTTGCTCATCGTGTGGAATGTGAGATGTAACCTGAGATTTCTTGCATTCCAGTCTCCCAATCCCCCCCCCCTCGTGCTCCTGGCCCCTGCGAGTGGACCCTGGCACGAGGAGTGGGCTGAGCAGAGGGGGGGGCACTGTTTCTCAACAGGCCTAATATATATCTTCCTGGGTTAGTGGAACGTGGGCTGGGGAAGAAAGGCAGTTTTAACTTCAGTTGGCTCGCCGCCATTTTTTCTCTTTGTCTCCTCTCACATGTGGTCTGCTTTTCAACCCCCCCCCCACCATCATGTCCCAATTCACCCTCTCTTAAATACTTATTTTTATCCGTCTAAGTATTCTTTTTCGCCGATTAAACTCCTAGTTTTCGCGGCAATCATACTTATATCGTTTATGAACGCGTCATAGCGTACTTATATATATATCTATATATCTATTCATATGAAGATTACTTGCATGCATTTATAGTTTTATTCTATTTCTTTTTTTCTTTATATCGAGCTCTTTCATTATCTTGGCACTGTATAACAATATATTTCTTCTATATTTTTAACACAACCCTCGAAGTCCCTTGGCGGGGAGGCGCGACCTCCTCCTCTGTCTGCTTTCCAGGCAGATAGGCCGACACACAGCCTTTTATCGTGCTGTATACTATTTAACATAATTCCGACACACAGAAAAATGCCTTTCCGACACACAGAAAGAAGAATCTCCGACACACAGAGAAGAGTATACGCAACTTTTCTTTTTTACGAATGAAGCATTTCCCCTCCTCGAAGGGAAACGGGGACTTATACTGGGTTCGATTCTACAAATTAATTTTAAAAAGTGCCTTACCGTTTTTTTTTGGTGCCTCCTCTGTACGAAAGGACAATTCGTAATCTGTTCCCGGGCCAGCAGGCCAGATCGCCCTCTCTCAAGGCCGGAGTAGCCGACGTCAAGCCATCCATCCTTCTGTCGATCTGCCGTGGCCGGAAAGCAGAGAAGAATCCCGGGTTTCGGCACCAAAATGTCAAAGCTGGGTTGCCTCGACAATAATCTTCATACAGAGGAAGCAGCAAAACACGTGGTAGTTTTGACTCCCGGCCGAATGGAGGTTATCTGGAAAGGGAGGCCTCATCTCGACCGCCCTCAAAATGGTCGCTGCTCGGTCCGCTTCCAGAGCCAAGCGTCCACTTCGAGGTCCCCCATCCAGATACGCCGTCCAGTCGGTCGGTGAAGGTATTTAATAGAAGTTTAGGCGGAGACAAACTTTAGGCGGGCACACAAAAGGGGTGGGTTATATACAAAGTGATGACAGGCCTTGACCTGTAGGTGTCAGTAAAAATTCTATTCTAGTAACTAAATTCATAAGAGTGCACAGGGGTGCAAGATTAAATATAAGAATACAGTTCATATTTCACAAATACTTAGTGTACAATTTCTTAAAATTTGAAATCACTTGTTGGTCCATGGGCTAGAGGAGTGGCGTGGTGTTGGGCGGTAGATAGAGCACCTTGATGAATTTATATTCAACCACAATTTCCTCTTCGAGACCAGGGGCATTGTCGAGGACCAGGAGACATTTCATTGGCAGGCTTTTCTCTGTCAAATACGTTTTGACTGCCGGACCAAAGCACAGATTAACCCATTCTGTGAATAAATGACGCGTAATCCAAGATTTCGAATTAGCTTGCCACATCACTTGTAGGTTTTCTTTGTTGATGTTGTGTCTCTTGAAGGCACGCGGGTTCTCCGCATTGTACACCAGTAGCGGCTTAATTTTACAGTCACCGCTGGCATTAGCACACAACGCTAGCGTTAAGCGGTCTTTCATAGGTTTGTGTCCCGGTAATGCCTTCTCTTCTGCCACGATGAATGTCCGCCTGGGATGGAGGATATGGTTGACGTATTCCTCTCGTATTGCCGAGCGAGCTCGGTAACACGTACCCCACGCTCATGTTTTTCAATTATTTCGCGTTTCATGTCCATTGTCAACGGTCGCCTTTTCTTAGCAAAACTTTGCCGATCCATAGTAATATTGTTTACCTCGTATGTAAATGTAGACCAAGTGGGGGGAAAAACGGGTGTGGTAATGCAAAGTCCGCCCACCAGTGCTCGTAGACATATTTTATACACGAAAGAGATGCAAAAGAAAAAAAATGCCATGGCCACCTGGCTTGGTCGCATCACGAAATTTTGACCGCATCACGGGCGAAGTATTCGATCGAAATTTCCCCCGTAAGACGAGCATTTTGTATGACGAGCGGTCGTATGACGAGGTACCACTGTACTCTGTTACTGTTGATTCTTCAGCTCCAGACTACTGAGGGACTGTGCGGATAAACTTAGAAGAGTGACTCTACATGTTTTCAACCTCGGTCTCAGTCTATAGATGTTCCCCACCTTGTGGAAGACTTCCTGTCCGTTCTTGCTCCTGCAACCAAGATGGCGCCGCTCAAGTGGCAGCCGGTTGCGGTAGCTCCGTCGACTCTTGCTCGTTTTGTGTTTTTGCTGCTTTTCTATCTTTTTTAATTGCATTTTAATATTTCTTAATGCTTTCCCATATACTTTGCTTTGTACTTTGTGCTTTTTGCTTGCTTTGTACTTTGTGCTTTTTGCTTTGTTGTTTTACAACCTTTGCGACTCGACCCTATCCGTCGCGTGACTTGATTTCTTTGTGCTAGTCCTAGACGTCTTTGGAGCCGTTCAGCCGTGCCTCCGCTGTCATGCACGCGGGATCAGCTGTGAGCAGTGGACAATAGTGGCGGGAGAAGAAGCAACGCTCCAGAACGAGCATTCCATCATTGTTATGGGAATGTGAGATCTCTCCCTGGTCAGATGGAGGAGCTGTCGGTGCTTGCCGGGCTGCAACGGGAAAGTTCTATGCTTGTGTGCTTTGAAGCCCCCCACCGGCCTCTCCGCTGCTGCTGATCAGGTGATAGGACAGTGTTAGGTTCACTAATCTGCAATCCCAAATGCACGCACAAATAAAAGAGACAGAACAATCCTCTGTGAAATTCTTGCAAGAGAGAATCGAACCGACTCGTCTCTGTCCAGGTTCATTCTGGCGTTACACGCATCTTTTCCCTGTTTATTAGCTTCAAGGACCCTAGTTACAATGGACGTCTCAGCTCTCAAGGGAGAGGTGGGAAAATAGGAGTTAGAAGTCAATAGTCAAGGACCCTAGTTACAATAGAAGTTTTAGCTCTCAAAACAAATGAAGGTCATGTCGAGCCAAAGGATCTTTTCCACATTCCAGCAGTCCAAGAGGATTTGACCTTCCTGTTGTTTGATCTAACTAAGGAGCAAAGCATTTACATCCGTTGCAAGCAGATGTACTGAAAGGACTTTTCTAATGTTGATAAGATAAGTGAAGCAAAGCGTTCTTCATTGCGAGCAGATATATAATAATGTAAGACTAATAACGCTTACATTCCTCCGTTATCATATATTTGTACATAATCCCATAATCAAACTTCCTTCCGGCTATTTTTCATTAATTCATATTTTATTACAAATACAAGTCCGTTGTCTCGATCTTTACCCAAATTCACCTTACTTGCATGTCTGGTCTGAAAAAGGAATAACAAAATCATTCTCGTCCAACTCATTTTCATAATTAGCATAATCCTGGACATCAATGTTCTCACCACTAGGCTGTCTAATAAGCAATTACAAGATACAATTCTTACAATTTGGAATTTGTTCGAGCAATTGCACTAACCATAAGTCGGTTTAGCAAAGAGTGTAAGCAGGGGATAAGACAACACCCACACATTGTCAAAGTAGTAGCAAAACAGCCATTGATATCACCCTGGTCAAGGCCATTTTTTTACACTTGCCGAAGGTCTTATCCCACCAGTCTGCCCAGGCGGACAGTTCCACTCCAGAGTGCCTCTTGGTTTCCGGTTCAAGGTCTGCAGGCCTTCAACGGCTCTGGTCCCTCATTGGTTGACGTGTCATTGAATGCAACATTTCCAAACATTGCACACGCCCCCTGCTCCACCAAGAGCATATCAACCGTCAGAAGCATATCAACCGCTTTGCGGTCCTGGAAAGCCATGAGACTGGTGGCTGCCAGCTGTTCCTTCATTGCAGCAAATCCCTGCTCAGCATAATTTGTATGGACGTTCCCACTTTGGGTCGTGCTAGTGCTTCTTCTTTATATTGCAGGTTGAGCACCCAGGCTCCTGGCACCAGTCGGTTTCCTGTTGAGAAGCACAGTCTCCTTCTGCTAACCCAAATTCAATGCGTTTCCTCAAAGATTTTTCTTTTTATCTAGTCAGCCAGATTAGCCTCATCATCCAGTTCCAATCGTGCAGTGAATAATGGCGATTTCTTTGGTCTACCAAATAGGATTTTCATATGTCGTTGTTCGGTTGAACTCGTTATGTACGCGCAGTGATTTCATATTGATAATTTTGATATTTCAACACCTTGCTGTATTGCAAGTTGCTGTATTGCAAGTTGCTGTATTACAAGTTGCTGTATTGCAAGTTGCTGTATTGCAAGTTGCTGTATTGCAAGTTGCTGTATTGCAAGTTGCTGTATTGCAAGTTGCTGTATTGCAAGTTGCTGTATTGCAAGTTATAGAGAGAATTAATGTTCATCGGACGTCTACCGCCGTCAATGGCAGCCGGACGTCCGGCTGCCATTGACGGCGGTAGACGTCCGATTCATGTTGACTGCTGCGTTATATATCCACAAGATGGAGCTCTAATAAGAGAAATGCATCTGCACCTCAGTCAACATGAATTGGACGTCTACCGCCGTCAATGGCAGCTCATTGATAATGTGTTTAATTTGGGACAATAATAGAATAAAAGAGGCAAGTTTGTCTATACCAGGGGTGGGCAAACTTTTTGACTTGCGGGCCAGAATGGATACTAAAATTTGACAGAGGGGCCGGCTGGGCCAGGAGCATTTGGACACGCAATGTAATTTATCAAACCTGGGGATTGAAATGCAAGAAAAAAGACACAATTGAAGGTGAAAATTTATTTTTAAATTTACTTTCAACATTAAGAACATATTATTCAACGAAAGAAAGCAGTCTTTAAATTGAGAGTGATGAGTGGCATGTTGTTCTCCAAGTTACACTCCAACAAAGGTCTAGACTAGTGCGTCATCTATCGGGGAAATGAGGGTATTGCAGGGCAAAGGGAAATGAATGAGGTCATTGATTTTTACTATAACTTGGACAACGTCGACGGGGACAATGTCGGCGGCCCGGATTAAAAAGCCTAATGGGCCGTATATGGCTCGCGGGCCGTAGTTTGAAAAACATGTACACACTCGCCAATACGAGCGGATCCGGGGGTGGGGGGAGCGAGCGAATCCGGCAACGAATAACATGTACACACACGCCAATAATACGCAACTTATTGATAATTTTGATATTAGATATTTAGATATTAATGCTCTTACATTGTCAATGCAATTACAAAATCACTCTCTCTCTCATGATTATAATTTTGAGAGCGAGAGATTACCTGGTTGATCGCTTTCAACAGTAAACTCTCTGTCTCTCTCTCTCTCTCATGATTTTTAATTTTCGACCCCGAATCCGGCGACGAAACGTCCGTTCGATGAAAAGTCCGGCGGCGAATCCGTCGACCAAACGTCCGTTCGACGAAACGTCCGTTCGACCAAACGTCTGTTTGACGAACTGTTCGTCCGACCAAACGTCCGTTCGACCAAACGTCCGTCGACCAAACGTCCGTCGACCAAACGTCCGTCGACCAAACGTCCGTCGACCAAACGTCCGTCGACCAAACGTCCGTCGACCAAACGTCCGTCGACCAAACGTCCGTCGACCAAACGTCCGTCGACCAAACGTCCGTCGACCAAACGTCCGTTCGACCAAACGTCCGTCGACCAAACGTCCGTCGACCAAACGTCCGTCGACCAAACGTCCGTCGACCAAACGTCCGTCGACCAAACGTCCGTCGACCAAACGTCCGTCGACCAAACGTCCGTCGACCAAACGTCCGTCGACCAAACGTCCGTCGACCAAACGTCCGTCGACCAAACGTCCGTCGACCAAACATCCGTCGACCAAACATCCGTCGACCAAACGTCTGGTCACGGGTCTGGTGCCATCTACAGCATCTGGTTTAAGGGGGTATTGTTTGGCTCGTGGTCGATATGATGTCTTGGGCTCAATTCTTACTTCCTTTGCTGTGGTCATTTTTCCTACGTCTGCTTTTGATTTGGACCACAGTGAACTTGGTACTGTAGGGAAGTCTTCAGCTTGTAGCAGTATGTAGTCTTGTCATGCAGTCAAATGCGTTTTCGGACTTGCTTGAGTCATCCACTTCAGCTTATGTCTTGTCACTGTTCCATATGGGGTGTTCGTCTGCGTGTGCGGTCATTTGGTCGGCGGTCTTTTGGTCGCCGTCTTTTGGTCGCCGGTCTTTTGGTCGCCCGGACCCAAACAACGGGAGACCAAAAGACCAGCGACAAAACAAGGTAAAACAACACGGTCTACGCATCAATAAAAGCCAACAATGGCCCCGAGCAGTTTCACTGAGCGGACGTGTGAGTGTATAAGAGTTTGTATGTACATGAGTTGTCCCCTTAGGAAGGGACGTCAGTCAGGGTCTTAAGAAGTTCTCCAACAAAACACAATAAAAGTACGGGAAATTTTGAGCTTTTCTTTAGCCTGATAATTAATAGGGCATTAAGTATGACTAAATAATAATTCGCAGTTTGTATTTAGGGAATTTGAGCAACAATTTAAATGGTAATTATCAATAACCTTCCGGGCGACCAAAAGACCGGCGACCAAACGACCGAGTACCGTTCGTCTGTACACTGACTGTGGGAGTCTGATGTGACCACGACTCCTCGCTTCTGGTCTCCAAGAATTGCACCATGCGTCCTAGGTCTTTCCAGGACCTGTGGGGTTTTCTCTTTATGGACACATGGGGTGTTATCTCAAACTGTAGCAGTTTTTTTTCGCTTGAGGCGGCAAGTACACTGAGGTGGCCGCATCTCCCTCTTCCGTGGAGTACAGGTACTCCAGTCGAACTAGTTGGGGTCCCAGTCGCTCGAACTATTTAACAAATTCTGTTCTGGCTTTCCCAAACTTCATGCTGTTGTGTAGTGGCCAGTGGGTTTGTGTTTGGCCATTTACATTTTCGACTTTGGATTTTAACTGCCGGATTACAGATGAGGGCCCTTGTGTTGCTCTTGACCTTCGACTACTTGGATTTCCACTGCCTCCCACCTGTGTACTGGATTCATACATCATCTGTGGGGATAAGGCTGATTCCCAGTTTATGGAGTAGATCTCTTCCTAGGAGGTTCACAGGACAGTTCTTACTCAGGACGAACTTTGCTTCGTGGTTTCGTCCATTTTCATCTGTTATTTTTGTTTTCCTTGACTTCTTCAATAGCTGCATATGTCCTCCTGCTCACAGTGATCCATTCTTTACCTGGTACCAATCCTGACACTTTGTCTTTGATGACTGATTTATCTGCTCCAGTGTCGCATAAGAATTTTACTGGTGTTTGTCTTTGTCCCACCAGTAAGGTGTAGTATGGTTTGCTGTCTTTGTCCCAGAGGGTGGACATGATTTCGGTTAAGTCTAACACTTCTGCTGGCGAGCAGGGGGTTTCTTCGTCCTCCCCATCACTTTCATCAGTTTCCTCTTCCGTGTTAGGCTTCCATTTCTCTTTCCTCTGGGGTGATTCTTGATGTTGATTTTCAGGGTTGAATGGTGGTATCTCTGGTTCCCCTTGGGTGGACTTCTGCAGTCTCGAGCAAAATGTCCTTTCTTTCCACAATTGTAACAACTGTCATCTGGGTTTGTTCTTCTTGGTGGGCCGGGTCTTCCTCGGCCTCTTCCTCTTCCACGTCCTCGTTGGTAGAATACTTCTGATGACTCTTCTTCACCAATGAGGCTATGGCTTGGGTCAGAGTATTAACTCCAGAGCTTACCTGTTTTTGCCGGTGTCTCTCCTTGGCATGAATCGCCCACTCCATTAGTTGATTCATTGGCATGGTTTGGTATGCGACACAGTACTTCTGCACGGACCCTTTGATTTGGGGCTGGAGCCCTTCCAGGAACCCTTGTCTCAATTGGGCTTGGTACGCCCCTTGATCATTTTGGCCTTCTATAATCCCACTGTGGATTTTGAACACTTGGGTTAGGGTTGCTCTGAATTTATGAAGTCCTTCTCCTTGTTCCTGTCTTGTGGCTCTGATTTTGTCAGAGCATGCTGTTGGGCGCCAGGTGTCTCGCACTCGGGTCAGGACTCTTTCCACCAGCTGCATTAGGTCTTGTGAATCGTGGGGGTGGACTCTGACTCGGGTGTCCCTTTCGTCAAAATTTCCTCTCATTCTGGCCCAGTTGTGTCCCAGACTCATGGTGAACACTCTTCTTGTCTCAGCTCCATTCAGGTGGAAACTTTGTCTCAGCTGTTCAAAATTATTGGACCTTTCAGTTGGGTTCTTTATTGGGTCTCCCAGTCCCTTGCATGCTTCAGTGCATTCGGACTCGGTACATGGACGGTGGACGAGAATGGTCTGATCATGATCTCCGTTCACTTGGAAGTGTGGGCTTGCCACTACAACCATGGGATACATCTGACTTGGTGGTGCCCGTGGTGGTGGGTCAGAGCGAAGTCCTTGAAATGGCATCAAAGAAGGATACAGTTGTCCTCCTCCTCTTTTTTCTTTTTGGCCTCTTGTCTGCATTTTGGCGACCCCTGCTGGTCCTGCAGCGGTATCTGCGGGCTGTGGCTCTCCTCTTCTTGCTCCATCGTGTAGTGTGTGAGGGGCATTGTGTAATTTGAGAGGAGCCTGTAGGGTATGCATTCCAGACAAACCTTGCACACTGTGTCCTTGGCCTGGTGGGGGAGGGGTGGCTGCATCTATGAAGGGGGGCTGGTGGTACGCTGGGCTCGCGCTGTTGTTTCTTCGCTGGGCCTAACATCAATCAAAGCTGTCATGCTGGCTCTTTGTTCATCTTTTTTAATTTTTTTCTTAATTCTTTGTTCTTCTCTCTTCCCAGCTTGATCAATCCACACTTTAATGTCTTCCAACTGCTTACATATTTTTTCTTGCCTTTTTCCTTTCTTCACATCCTTTTTTTACTTCTAATATTCTCTGTATAGCTTCTAATGGTTCTACTAACAATCTTCCTTACCACTCATGTTTATTCTTATTTTTTCTCCATTCTTCCACATGAGTGCAATGATCAGGAAAATGTTTAAGCATAAACTTCATGTCGGCCGGAAGTTCCTTGCTGTTTCCCGATCCCATTTTGGACACTTTTCTTTTGTTAGAACGTTTTAAAATTATGGTTGTGTATTGTGCTATTCCCGTAACGCATTTATGACTTTTTATTTACGGCGGTATTTATTCACCTTCTCTAGGGACGTCCCGTTTAATTTTTTGTCTTATTTATCTGCCTAAATAGACTTTTTAGTCGTTTATTCTCTTGTTTTGCGCGGCAAACGTTGTGATTTATGAGCATGTCTCAACGTGCTTTCAGATTAAATTTCTTCCTATGTAGAGTACGTGCATGCTTTCACAGTTATTATTCTATTTTTCTTATATTGAGCTCTGTTTCATTCTCTTGTCACGGTATAACTATATTTTTCCTCTATATTTTTACTCAATTCTCGAAGATCCTACGTGGGGGAGGTTTTCTGATCCTCCCGCTCTCTGGTTCGACTGGTGTCACACAGCCAACCTCTTGGATGTCACCTAGTGGGTCAACCAAGAAAGTACAACTTTTTCTGGAGATAGACCCACTAAGTTTAAATCCGTTGCATACCTTACGTTTCTATTTTTTCTTCGACTTACGTAATTCTCAACGGTATACACAACTTTTCTCCGACAAATGGAGCGTCTCTTTTGACTTTTTCATGAAGGGACGGGATCTTATGCTGAATTGGTTTTTACAAATTAATTTTAACCAGTGCCTTACCGCTCAGATGCCTTCTCTGTCCGGTGGGATTCGCCTCTTTTTTCCGGACAGCGGGGAGTCGATATATATATATATATATATATATATATATATATATATATATATATATATATATATATATATATATATATATATATATATATACACATATATATAGTGGTGTGCCGTCAGGGCCTTCAAGGCCTTCTCTGCTGGCCTAAGAAATATCTGAATCACAGACTGATGTTAATTATATTTTGTCCATGAATACTTATTAAATAATTCCAAATTGTCTGATAGCTTCCTTTCATTGCTTTCCCCCCTGGTTGCACTGCTTCATGTAGTGTTTTCATATTGAAGCATGTAACCAATCACATTCAGCCATTATTTGTTGCCAGGGTCAGAAATCTGCCTCAAGGCCTTCACAATCAGTTCTGCAGTCTCTGCTGCATTAAACAAGCGCCGATAAGACTGTTGCTTTAACCAAACAGATTTTGAGTTGGCAACACCACAATGCCTTCTCGCAGGTGTAGGGATACGTCATTGCCTACTTGGAGGCGTAGGGATACGTCATTGCCTTCTCGCAGGCGTAGGGATACGTCATCGCTTTCACCAACTATGATTGGCTAATGATAGAGTGGACTAGCCAGAGCTACCAAGCTGTATCTGGAGCGAGCTGCACAAGCAAATATATTGTTGTGTTGATTTAAAGCAGGTGTCTCAAACTCGCGGCCCGCGGGCCAATTGCAGCCCTCGGGACGATAATTTGCGGCCCCCGTCTTAATATGAAAGATTAATGTTCGTGCAGCCCGCAAGATTGATATGAATGACACTTGTTGTGTTCGGAGCTGAATGAACCAATCACGGTGAGGTATACGGCTCTGGAGGGCGGGACATCGGCCGGGCTGTCCAGTGCCTCGCTCACTCACTCATTCATTCCTCCAATTAGCTGGGCGGAGGAGAATACGTGAAGCCGATCACTCCGCTCGGCGCGCACACTCCTCCGCTGCTCTCAGCATAGAACTGAATGAGGCGCTATGGTCCGTGATCCAGCCTGTGTCAGTGTCTGTAGCCATCTCCGCGAGTGAAACTGAAACTTAACAGTAAGTGCGTTAACATGACACTTGAGAAATTCGGAGAACTGCCGTAATCCAATACGATCGGAGAGCGAAAGTGTGCATGCGCCACAGACCCGCGCGACTGAAACTTAAGTTCAACCCGAGACTCATTCCAAGTGGAAACACATATTATAGAGCCCCAGAGATGTCTCTTTCAAAGCCTGCCATGAAGAGAAAGGTCAGTGATGAGCACAGACAGTTTCAAGAAAAGTGGGGAGTGCAATATTTCTTTGTTGAACACAGGGGCACCCCGACGTGTCTCATTTGCACTGAAAAAGTTGCAGTGCACAAGGAATACAATTTGAAACGTCATTATACTACGAGACATGCTGAGGAGTACGAAAAATACCAAGGAGATGAGAGCGCCAACCAGGTTGCCAGTCTTACAACACGTCTTCTGAGGCAACAGGATTTCTTCAAGAAGGCTACCAAAGACAGTAATGCAGCAGTCGAAGCTAGCTACGCCATTTGTGAGTTGATTGCTAAAGCAGGAAAGCCATTCACAGAAGGTGAATTTGTCAAAAAGTGCATATAACAGGTTGCACATATTGTCTGTCCAGAAAAGGAAAGTCAGTTCAACCACACCAGCCTTTCTGCCAACACTGTGGCAGAGCGCATTTCTCACCTGTCAAGTGACATTTATGTTCAATGTGTGAGAAAGCACAATGTTTCAGTGTATATTCATCGGCTCTTGATGAGACCACAGACATCACAGACACTGCCCAGCTCGCAATATATGTCCGTGGTGTTGATGACAATTTTGAAGTAATAGAGGAGTTGCTCACAGTAATTCCAATGCATGGCCAGACCACCGCTAAGGAAATATTTCACCAGCTGTGTGATGCCATTGAGAATGCCGGTTTGCCATGGAAGAGCTTTGTTGGAATAACAACTGATGGAGCCCCATCAATGACAGGGAGGAAGAATGGACTGGTACCACTTGTTCAAAAAAAAACTGGAAGAGGAGGGTGTGGAGGAGGCCATAGCTCTGCACTGCATTATCCATCAGCAGGCCCTTTGCACCAGATGCCTAAAGTTTGACAATGTGATGTCTGTCGTTGTGAAATGCATTAACCAAATCAGATCCAGGGGCATAATGCACAGAAGGTTCCGTGCTTTTTTAGAGTAAATGGAGTCAGAATATGGGGATGTGCTCTACTTCACTGAGGTACGTTAGCTCAGCAGGGCAAACGTGTTGAAGAGATTTTTTGAGTTGAGAGCAGAAGTAAAAGACTTCATGGAGATAGACGGGGTTGCTGTTCCTGTGCTAAGTGATCCCAAATGGCTCATGGACTTATCTTTTCTTGTTGATATCACACATGAGCTTAATGTACTGAACAAGAAGCTACAAGGCCAGGGCCAACTTCTCAGTGCTGCCTATGACAACGTGAGAGCATTCTGCACTAAACTTGTGTTATGGAAAGCCCAGGTCTCTCAGACAAACCTTTGCCATTTCCCAGCATGCAAGGCTCTCGTGGATGCAGGCACACCATTCAGTGGTGAGAAGTATGTTGAGGCCATTTCGAAGCTACAGGAGGAATTTGATCACAGATTTGCAGACTTCAAGACACACAAAGCCACATTTCAATTTTTTACGGACCCCTTCTCCTTTGATGTGCAAGATGCCCCTCCTGAGCTTCAAATGGAGCTCATTGACCTGCAGTGCAACTCTGCACTCAAAGCCAAGTTCAGGGAGGTGAGTGGAGAAGCAGACAAGCTTGGGCAATTTTTGAGAGAGTTGACCCCCAGCTTCCCTGAACTTTCCCGAATGTTCAAGCGGACCATGTGCCTTTTTGGGAGCACATACTTGTGTGAGAAGCTCTTCTCCACCTTGAACTTCAATAAGTCCAAGTACAGGTCCAGACTTACTGATGAGCATATTCAAGCTCTACTGAGGGTCTCCACTGCTTCCTCCCTCAAGCCAAATGTGACTCAGCTATGTGAGAAGAAGCGCTGCCAGGTCTCTAGCAGCAAGAAGTAGGCAAGAGAAGCTGTGTTCAGAATATTTCATGTTCAATGTTCCATTCAAGTTCAGAAAGTTAAAGGTTAAAGAGCTGTTAATACAGACATTTGAAACGGAATAAAAATAATTCATTTTCTCAACTTAGCCAGCCAGTGTATATCTACTGTATGCTCATTATTATTATTTTATTTTTGTATTACTGATTGATTTATTTTTTATTCATCTTTAAGTTAATTTATTTAATTCATTATTTTTTTTCAAAAAATAAAGATATTTGATAACGTTGGAATGTTTTATCAGCGCTTTTCTTGTGGAAATCCTGATGCGGCCCAGTCTCACCCAGACTTGGCCTCTAGCGGCCCCCAGGTAAATCGAGTTTGAGACCCCTGATTTAAAGGCATTTTCAAGATGGCCTTTTCAAGAAAAAAAGCTGGACATCATTAAGAAAGGTCGGACACCTCCAAAGCAAACAAGCCTGTCACCCCCAGGAACGAACATTTTCAGCACTAAATCGAATAAAAACGTATGGCAGAAATACAACAGGACAGACTCGACTTTCAGCATTAGCTTCGATGGCGATAGAAAAAAAGGAAGAAAGGCGGATGGATATTGTGCACAGTTAAAAAGGATTTTCAGTGAGTAAAATATGGCTATATTCCTAAATGATATTTCAATTGTATGAAATTCCCGGGGAAAGTCGTCCTCTGGGCCCGGTTCTGATATCTGAAAAGCTCCAGCGTTTGTATTTAAGGTCCAGTGTTTGTATTTAATCAATAAATGCTGCTAAGAAGTGGATTTGACCCCATTTTAGTGCAATTTTTGCCGGTTCGCCATGGACGTCCATCGATGTCTTTTCCCGGGAAAATCACCCCCCTGGCCCGGTTGTAATGTCTGAAAAGCTCCAGTATTTGTATTTAATCACTAAATGCTGCCAGGAAGTGGATTTTACCCCATTTTAGCGCAATATTTGCGGTTTCGTCGTGGGCGTCCATCGCTGTCTTTTCCCGGAAAAATCACCCCCCTGGCCCGGTTGTAATGTCTGAAAAGCTCCAGTATTTGTATTTAATCAATAAATGCTGCTAGGAAGTGGATTTTACCCCATTTTAGTGCAATTTTTGCCGTTTCACGTATGGACGTATATGGACGTATCGACGATCATCGCTGTCTTTTTCCCGGGGAAATGATTCTCTGGGCCCGGTTCTGATGTCTAAAAAGCTCCAGTATTTGTATTTAATCAATAAATGCTGTTTTGGCTGGATTTTACCCCATTTTCTGGCAATCTTTGCCGGTACGCCATTGACGTTCATCGCTGTCTTTTCCCGGGAAAATCCCCCCCTGGCCCAGTTGTAATGTCTGAAAAGCTACAGTATTTGTATTTAATCATTAGATGCTGCTGGGAAATTGATTTTACCCCATTTTTGTGCATTGATTTATTGATTATGTTTTATGTGTCGCAGCTGTAGCTGCAGTAGAGGTTTTATAGCCATGAAATAGTTTTTGCTGAAGGCGTCACTCGGAAATGCATGGACTGCCACTGATATATACAGTTGTGGTCAAAAGTTTACATACACTTATGTCATGGCTCTCTTGAGTTTCCAGTTATTTCTTCAACTCTGATTTTTCTCTGATAGAGTGATTGGAACATATACTTCTTTGTCACAAAAAACATTCATGAAGTTTGGTTCTTTTATGACTTTATTATGGGTTAACAGAAAAAGTGATCAAATCTGCTGGGTCAAAAATATACATACAGCAACACAAATTAGCAATTTTGGTTACATAGAAAGTTGTGTCAGTGAAATGAGCTTCATAGCATGGCCTCTTAACTTCTTGTGAGTGATTATGAGTGACTACAGCTGGTGACTTCTCTGAGGCCATTTAAATAGGGCTCATTGGATCCAAACGCCCACAAACACTGTGATGGGAAAGTCAAAGGAGCTCAGCATGGATCTGAAAAAGCGAATCCTTGACTTTAACAAGTCAGGAAAGTCCCTTGGAGCCATTTCAAAGCAGCTGCAGGTCCCAAGAGCAACTGTGCAAACAATTGTTTGTAAGTATAAAGTGCATGGCACTGTTTTGTCACTGGCACGATCAGGAAGAAAACGCAAGCTATCACCTGCTGCTGAGAGAAAATTGGTCAGGAGGGTGAAGATTCAACCGAGAATCACCAAAAAGCAGATCTGCCAAGAATTAGAAGCTGCTGGAACACAGGTGTCAGTGTCCACAGTCAAGTGTGTTTTGCATCTCCATGGACTGAACAAGTACACGTCAGAAAGCCATCAAATTTAACTGAACTGCACCAATTCTGTCAAGAGGAGTGGTCAAAGATTCAACCAGAACCCTGCCAGAAGCTTGTGGATGGCTACCAAAAGCGCCTAATTGAAGTGAAAATGGCCAAGGGACATGTTACCAAATATTAGCGCTGCTGTATGTATATGTTTGACCCAGCAGATTTGATCACTTTTTTCCGTTCACCCATAATTAAGTCATAAAAGAACCACATTTCATGAATGTTTTTGTGACAAAGAAGTATCTGTTCCAATCACTCTATCAGAGAAAAATCAGAGTTGAAGAAATAACTGGAAACTCAAGAGAGCCATTACATTGTTCTTCATAAGTGTATGTAAACTTTTGACCACAACTGTATATATACATAAATACATACACATAAACACTTGTAAGGCTAAGCGGTTCAGAATATGAATGAATATACTCTATCCAGATTGATACTGTTTACAAGCCAAGCATTGCAGACGTTTTTGAAGGAGAGGTGTTTTATTTTCAGTAAGATGGGGCACTTCCACACTGACATTGCCATGTTAGATTTTTTTAATGGGATTTTGCAAAACAGGTGGATTGGACAGAGAGTGACTAGATTTCTTTTAATGGTGATACCTAAAAGACAATGCTACGCACTGAAACACTCATTGAAATCAGAGGAACCACTCAACGCGTACGAGAATCCAAAGGATATTGTTTGATGTGTGCCATTCCATCGCTTTGTGCTGACCGCTGTGTTTGAACCAGAACAGATCTCACTTTGAGAATCTTAAATTTATTAATTATCTTAAAATATCTAAGTACTTCATGTCTGCCTCCCAGGTTGATGCTTCGTTGCGTCTGACAGGCCAGCCAGTAACACATTTGCCTTTTTATTAATTCATAGTAAAGTGGGTTCTAGCCTGCATGAGCATTTTACTTGGCGCAACTTTTCTTCACCTTGACCACATGACCATTCTTCGTTCTCTTCATTATTTATTTCTTTGAGGTCACAGTAGAAAGAAGAAATGTTTTATCACAAAAATCGATGAGTAAAAACACTCCTGATATCCAAAGTGCACTTAATCTAGATGTGGCTGAGGTGTAGACAGGTTATGAGCAGGGATGCCTTTAATTGAACAGATCTATAACGTACATTACGCTATCAGACATTTGCGAATAATTCATCCATCCGTCCATCCATCCATTCATTCTTTCATTTTCCCAACTGCTTATTCTCACAAGGGCCGTGGAGAGTGCTAAAGCCTATCCCAGCCAACTAAAACATCCGGTATTGGTGGTGATTGTCACTGTCAAAGGTTAGGGTTTGGAGTAAAACTATATGAGTGACCTGAGGGAGCCTGACAAAGACAGATGGTGCTTCTCTGTGAAAAGAGTATTGAAAAAAGGGATCTGGTAGAAAATGCAATGAAACACATAATGTGCAGTTTTTTTCTTATCTTGATAAACTGGCAGATGGCAATGAATGAACAATCAGTTTCAACTATGGTATCCAATATAAAAATGTGAGCAACCAAAAGGTAGTCATTAACAAGTAGCCAATCAACAGTGACCCATCAGTACTGTTGGACAGTTCACATCAGCAATGTGACTTGCAATTCCAAACTGTTCCAAATTAACTTAACCAGCAAACCATTAGTGACCAAATGGGAGAAAACAAATGGATATTGGGCAGCGGCTATAGATGAAAGCAACTTTACAAGGGCAATCCTGAAGAAACAACAATTCAGTACCGCGCCAGTATCCACGAATCCTAATAAGAGAACCCAAACAGGAGTGACAAACCTGAAGTTAGAAACTAAAAGCATCCTATTGGGTGAAGAGAAATATTTCTTATAATGGGTCATTCCATTAATATGCAGAGTTAAAAGTTGGCAGAAAAGAACAAGCACTGCACAGTGAAGCACAGATATAGTGTACACGTCGCTATAATATATTTATTTATTAGATATTGTGAAGTAGTCCATGCATTTAGAAATATTTCTGCTTAATATTCATTTTATAATCTCTACACACTAGTGAATTGTACATACTACCTCTACTTTTCGTACTCAATATTGGTATATGGTCCTATTTGTCAGTTTGAACATTTGGAAATGTTTTCCTGCATCTTCTAGAACCTAGAAGATGCATGAAAATGTTTCTAGAATCTAGAATATGGAAACCAGCATTGACAAAAATAATTCTCATATGTAGCCAGAAGGATTCATTGACATATCTCTGAATAAGTTAAATAAGCAATAGGGGAATCATTTGGGGAAAGTCAATCTCAAATACAAGTGCAACAAGTCAGGTCAAATAATTAGTAATTTGGTTAGGATTGCCCGATTCCCATTATATTCACTTCTCACTTGTTCTTAAGTGAAATGTTTCTGGTTTCTATTTTTTATGTGCAGGATGGATTAATTGAATAGATTAATAATAAGAAAACACAATACGTGATATGCGTTCCTATAAAAGTGTGTACACAAGTT
Organism: Stigmatopora argus; assembly: GCF_051989625.1. Lineage (NCBI taxonomy): Eukaryota > Metazoa > Chordata > Actinopteri > Syngnathiformes > Syngnathidae > Stigmatopora > Stigmatopora argus. The sequence goes on from NC_135399.1 coordinate 2,426,565, forward strand.
CAAGAGATTCAGCATTCGTGCACACAGAAGCAGTTCCCTTATTAAAAAGCCATGGCCTTCCAGTGTCACAGTGAGGGCAGTCTCAGTTCTTCATATCTTAATCATGATCATTGCAGGCCAATTCCGTCCCCTCCTTCTATGATCTCAACATCACACGCTTGTCTTCCTTTATTCATGACGAGAAAAAACACTTCTATGTTTTAAAAGCTGAAGTAAAAATCTATTATTATTTTGTCTCCTTGACTTTGTTTGCGGCCCGTTGGCACGTGTGGTTAGCGCGTCGGCCTCACAGCTCTGGGGTCCTGGGTTCAAATCCAGGTCATGTCCATCTGTGTGGAGTTTGCATGTTCTCCCTGGGCCTGTGTGGGTTTCTTCCGGGTACTCCGGTTTCCTCCCACTCTCCAAAAACATGAATGGTAGGCTGATTGGACACTCTAAATTGCCCCTAGGTATGGGTGTGCATGGTTGTCCGTCTCCTTGTGCCCTGCGATCGGCTGGCCACTGATTCAGGGTGTCCCCCGCCTCTGGCCCGGAGACAGCTAGGATAAGCTCCAGCACCCCCCATGTCCATAACGAGGATAAAGCGGTTCAGAAAATGAGATGAGATGAGACTTTGTTTGTTTGTGCTTTCCTAGAATGCTTGTCCCATTGGGATAAGCCGGTCACCTGTCAACTGCCAACCAAGAATTCTGAATATGGCACATTCCTTCCAGAAGAACTTCAACAAATATTCGCAACATGCTTCAACCAATTACAAACACATTCAATGATTTCCATAGATTGTTTGTCTATTGAGGAAAACAAACAGGTGAGTCCCCATTTGGATATGTCAGAAAAACTCCAGGAATGGAACAAAACTTTATATTCTATATTTCAAACCTAAACCAAAATGTTCTTCCCTTTCAGTACCATCGAGATTCGACTGCAGTAAATCAAACCACTAAGCATGTCTGCTGAGTGAGAACATTTCTCCTTAGAAACTAATGATAGTAACAGAGGATGGTATAACATAGAACATTTCTTATTAACGTCTTATTAAAGTGAGCCCTGGTGGTAAGGAGGGGTAAGGAGGTACCACCAGGGCTCACTTAAAAATTAAACTTTTATACATGCATTATTTGTAAAGGATGAAAAATTCTGGCATGGGATCGGTAACGGATTGGTATCAGCAAAAATCTAGAAAAAGAATGGAATGATTGAAAGTAAAAAATCAGCATCGGGACCAGTGTTCCCTCTAAGCTGCGCGCGTGCGCAATTGCGCACTACTCTCGTCCTCGCTGCGCAGCAGCAATCATATGGCGCGCAGTAAAAAAAAAAAAAAAAAAAATTTTTTTTTTTTTTTTTTTTTTACCCCTTTCCCCATGATGGCGCCGTTTAAGCGGCAGCAAGTGGCAGTAGCTCTGTCCACTTATGTTTTTCGTGTTTTACAGCATGTTTTACATGAAAAATGGACAGGTCGCCGAATGGACGTTCCGCCGAACGTTCATTCGGCGACCTGCCTGTCTGTCAAACGTCCGTCGGCGAAACGTCTTTAGGCGAATCATCCGAGTACCGATGATGTCGCTCACACTGGTACTCAGTGCGCTCAGGGAGGTTGACTTTCTGCTCAGACCAACGAAAAATTAGAGGGAACATTGATCGGGACATCCCTCATAGGGAGCTTACTAAATCACGATGATTCTCCTTCGGACAGAAGTTTCAAATGTTCAGAAGACGTGTTTTTTTCCACTGCAAATTAAAATTCAGTTGTACTCGGATAGCCAATAAAATGTTATAAGTGGTGATTCCCCGTAACAAGTTGGTCTCATCAGCACTCCCCCTGGTCGATACTTGATGGCCAGACTCAGTGGTTAATGTATGTGCTTTGATTGCAGGGGCTGCTGGAGCCTATCTCAGCTAGCTTCGGGCGAAAGGCAGACTGCACCCTAGACTGGTCGCCACTCAGTCGTGGGGCACATAGAGAGACAGATGAATCGAGCCCACGCCTGCCCACACCAAAGTCAGGCGTGTGAACGCCGACATTACGAGGCAGGTATGTATGTGCTGTATATATATTACAAAAGCACGTGGAAAAACGTTATGTTGAAGTTCATGTATAAATTATATATTGAGCGATGCCAGTCCTGGAAGTTGTCTGACACAACTCATAATTCAATTGATAGAGGCTATCATTTATACAGAGTTAAGTCTGTAGCTCTTTTAAACACTGCTATGGACAAGATAAAAAAATGTGGTCGTGTAGATTTGCTCAGGAATTCTTTTGCTATTGAACATTTGTTTCCTTTGCATGCATTTTTGGGAGAATTATCTTCTGTTAAGTTGTATTCGTGAATTTTAACTGAAAATCATAGTGGAAAATAATAATAATTATAAATAATAATGTAACATTTTTCCAATGGGATCCATATGCAATGGATTAAAGCTCCTGGAAACATCACTGCTCTTCTCCTTCCCCTCTATCACAATCAGGATTTTAAAATTTACCATACATTCTAATATTGCTAGAATGTAGACTACATCTAAAGTGCACAAAAAGAGACTTTCTTCCACCAAATTGTTACTTTTGCCATTCTTCTCTTGCATGACACAACCTGACTTCGCAGGTATGCCTAAATTGGAACAGAGCAGTCTATAGTCATCTTCCAAATCAGGATCACCTAGGTCAATGCTTACATTAAAATCCAAAAGCACTGTTTTGCACCCAAGGACACCTGCACCGCTAAAGAAAACACAACTTGATATATGATCTGGCTTCGATAATTTTGGGCTACACGTGTGTTAAAGAAACATAATCCCTTGGATCCACACATTTTCCATACAATTCCTTATAATGTTGAAATCTGGTAATAATGCAATGGATAAAGGTCCTTTGGGTTGGATAAAAAAGTGGAACCAAAGAGTATAAAAACATGGACAAAAGTAAGAAACCAATGAATGGTTGTGAAATGTTCAAGGTGTGTGCACACAAAGACATGCATACACACTGACCTAAGTGTCTGTCCTTTTGCTGAACCTACATATACACATATCAACACAAATGGCGTTCAGACGACCCCTTGGGATGAGCTGTCACAGCATTGGTTGCAGTCCGAGTTCAGTGTAAGGACAAAAAACACACAACACAACACCATTCACATTAAATATACACACACTGAACCAACTTTCTGTCCACACATGCATAGGATAAATGCTAATATGCATTTTTGTGTGCATGTGAGGTCTTTCACACTCTCTCACTATCAGTTTTTTCAGTCTCTTAGGTTAACCATCACTTTTCTTAGTTGATTCTTCGGTACTTCCTGTGCCAGAGTGCAGTCGGCAGGTTCTGACATCCCTGGTACCACCGGCGCATCTCGCTCTCGGTTAATGGTGGTGTGACATTGCATGGAGCTCCTGCTAGGGTGATGTTTAAGATCCCAGCCCGTTGGTCCAAAAGGTGAGAAGCACCAGTACTCTGTAATAATGTTGTTAGATTGTTATTTGGAAAATTCTACATTCATATTAATTAATTTAATTAAAAAACATATGTTAACATTAAGTGACTAAGCAATTGATGAATGTGTTGTTGTTATTACCATCAAAGGACCTAAGCGGTGATTGCAGTAGATGTCAACAAGTTCTTTTAATCAAATAATGTATAAATGCCAAGTCATTATTTCTCTTTGTCTGATCATGCGACATTCTTCTGATGGAAAAACTGTGAAGTGCTACTAACTTCAAGCTGTGTTTTTACTCAATTTGTATTTGTCAAGAAAATATGTACAGCGTTTCTTAAAAACATATAATAAACCTTTACCAGGTGGTCCAGCAAGCAGGTTGATGGACTGATATGAGCCCATTTGTTGTCCTCCCAACCGTGGTCCACCTGGGTCTGGTAGTTTTTAATTGACATTATCTCTCTCTGGATCAGAACTACATTTAGATGTTTCTGGGAGCCTCTCAACCTTTTAGACAGAACACCGCTGTAACTCTGATCTACAAATAACAAAACGCGACTTGCCCTACAGCCGGCTAGATCGGTTAACAGCTCATTGACAGAGTAACGCTCCTTCAGATCAGCCTGCAAGGAAAAGGAGGTGATTATGAATAGGTAAAATGAAAGTCTTCCCTGTACAGTCATACCTCTACTTCCGAATGCCTCTAGGTACGAAATTTTCAGGTTATGTAAAGATTTTTATATGCAAATAGTGCCTCTAGATACGAAAAAGATGCAAGTTACGAAATCCCCCAAAAAGTAAATTCATTCTTTATCCGTTATTTTATTTTGAATATATTCTCGCGGATGCATTGATTCTCACTTTTGAACCTCGCTACACTCTATTGGGCTCTCATTGGCTGTCACAACAACCCTCCATGTTTCTTTGACCTGTGGTCTGCTTAAACTTATGCTTGGAAGAAGCTTTGGCCGAGTGGCTTCGAAAGACTCGCAGTCGACAACAACTCTTCATGTTTCAAGATTCTCTTATGTTTTTTTCACCGACGTTCGTCGTTCATCGTCTTGAAGTTTTTCTTGGAGGAAGCTGTGCGTGCCTTCGACGCACTCACAGTCGAGCCTCAAACGGAACTGCAGCGAAATTGTGTCACGATAAATTCAAAGAGAAGGCGGCTAAGGACAAGTGCGACAACACTTGGTAGTTGTGTGAGGACCGTGGAACGAATGAGAAAATGTACACACATCATACCTTGATGTATGTATTGTTCAGGGACCAAGCTCATATGTCGATTTACTCGTATCTCAAATCAACGTTTCCCATAGAAATGAACTAAATACAAATTAATTAATTCCCACCCTCTGAAAAAACACCAAAAACAGAATATTACAATGGAAAAAACTTATTTATATCGGTTGTAATTCAACCTCTACTAAGAGAGAAACAAATAATTAGTGGTTATGATGTTTAATACTAAAGAGAAATTATTCAGTACTACAACACAGAGTGTGCAGAGGGGAGTGAGAGAGAGAAAAAGAGAGAGAGACAGAGAGAGAGAGAGAGAGAGAGACTTGACGGATGCGCTCGTAACATAACATAAACTTTAAATTTAACCTAAATGAACTTAGATTCCTATACACATTTTTACATTAATTTTACGTTACACTAAATTTAAACCTTCTTGAGCAATAACAAAGGCAAAGAGGTTAATGTATGTTTTTCTATTATTTCGTTCTAAATTTCGATTATCATCTTATGCCTTTTCTTTGCAATACCCTTCATTGTAACGGCTTGCTTTGGACCCATTGGTTTTCCCTTAATTCTACACTGACTCATGCAAAAAACACGGAAAAAATCCAACGCTCCGTCCATTGCTCGTAGATATCTTTGCACGAGGGAGATGTGGCCAGAAAGACAGTGCGCTGAAATCACAAGCAGCCTCTCGTGTCTCGGCCACCTGGCTGTCTCATATCTCAAAATTTGTCTCGTACCTCAAGGCAAATATTTTCTCAGAATTTTACTCATATCTCAAATTGATCGTAAGTTGGGGCACTCAAGGTATTACTGTATACAGTACTGCTTTACTTACGAAATTTTCAACTTACAAAAAAAGTTGTGGAACCAATTAATTTCGTAAGTGGAGGTAGGACTGTCATTGCCCAGTGCTCTTCTTAATCCTTCACTATTGCATATGGCTACCGTTTTATCACTAGCTTACAATGCCATTGAAGTTGGCATCCCACAAGAGCATGGTGCCATCGTTTCGTGTGGGAGAGTTCAGGTACAGCACGAAAGAGTCTGCGCAGTGATGCTTCCTGCAGACATATGACACATGGCTACGGATTGCTGTCTTTTCTGTAGCTGAGTAGGCACCCTCCAGCTTTTCTGCAATGAAAAAACGTAGATAAAGACGTTATCGGCAGTATTCTATTGAGGATAAGGCCATGTTTATTTGAATTCTCACCAGGAATGTGCCCACTGCTGGCAAAGAAAGTTTTGATGTGGTCTTTTTGAAAGCCATTGATCTGGAGCATTCTGTAAAACCTCTGAAGATTCTGCACATGTTGCTGGAATGTCATCTGTTGACGCCAGCCCCCTAGGAAAAAAAAAAATTCTTCTATTTGGGGGCTGTACTTCCAATAACTTTTCTATGGTATATACTAGGTGAATATTAGGTAAGGTTAGGTTAGGTAAGACTTTATTCATCCCGTACTCGGGAAATTCATTTTCTGTACTGATTTATCCTCACTAGGGTAGCGGGGGATCCTATTCCAGCTGAATTCTGGGCACAAGGCGGCGGACAGCCTGAATTGGTGGCCAGCCGATCGCAGGGCACAAGAAGACAGCCAACCTTTCACGCTCACACTCATACCTAAGGGCAATATAGATTGTCCAACCAGCCTACCATGCATGTATTTCGAATGTGGGAGGAAACCGGAGTGCCTGGAGGAAACCCACGCAGGCCCGGGGAGAACATGAAAACTCCACACAGGTGGACCGACCGGGATTTGAACCCAGGATCCTAGAACTTTGAGGCCAACGCACTACCCACTCATCCGCCGGACTACCTAATATGATAACAGTTATCAAATTTTCTTTAACCATACCAGAGATAAGTACGGCATGATCACATGTCTGGTAAAGACGACAGGAAAGACGAGTGGACAGTGGCTGCTGGTGACAACGTCTGGTGTTTTTGTTCAGCTCACAGCTGGAGATGGGCATACTGGGTGTCTCTATTGGAACCAATTGAGGACACCTAGAAAAATCTCTGTGATCTGTTGAAAATAAGCATATGAGATATTTTAACGTTCATTCAACTGAATTTTTGTCCAGCCAATCACAGGACACAAGGAGACGGACAACCATTACTGCTTAAACTTATACCTAGGGGCAATTTAGAATGTTCAGCCAGCCTAGCCTACATGTTTTTGGAATGTGGGAAGACACCGAAGTCCCCAGAGAAAACCCACGCAAGCCCGGGGAGAACATGCAAACTCCACACAGTGAGGACCGACCTGGGATCAGACCATCAAATCCAGAACTTTGAGGCCGATGCACTAACCACTAGACCCCAGGGCCACTATATTTTTTAACATGACACATTACTACAATAATGTGACATAAGGTTCATCAGCATTGAAACTCACCAACACATCTTAGTCTCTGGGTCCGATTGTTGTCTTCAGCTCCAACCACCAAGGGCAGAAAGTGGACCTCACAAAGGCGTTCACTGACCGAACTGCTTAAAGTAGTGCCGTGTGGCACTCCACCCACCAGCCAGCTGTGGCCGTGACCCATTAGCCTCTCAGGTGTAGTCTGCCAACGCTTCATCTGGTTCTGACAACGACCTTTTAAGACCTGAGTCAAACATTCATTTCCTGGAAATGCAGACAGGTAGCTCAGAATAGCCACACAGAAATCACAAGTTTTATAAAAATATTAATGGGATGAGGAGCATTGCTGTTTTTATAAAAATCATGTCTAAGGACCTACAACTTTTGAGTCAAGTTTATGATTCACTGCTTCAGGTAATGTCCTATTGCAAGCCAGCCGGTCCTATTTAATTCATTGATTTTTTTTCAGGATGGCGCCATCAGGTGGTAGCCAGTGGCACTAGCTCTGTCCGCTCTTATTTGTTTTTTTGTGTTTTACAGCCTTTCTAAAAAAAATTAAATTACGTTTTAATATTTCATAATACATTCTCTTAGAAGCGGCAACTATCTGGTTGAATACACTGTCGGAGTGCCAAGCAGTTCTTGTAGATATTTTCAGTTTTGTCGGGAATACTCTTAGTTTCTTAATTCAAACAAGAGTAAAGAACATAATGAAAAGGTTTTCTTGACAGGAGACAACATGTTGTACTTTACTACTATTTCTTTAGTCTTATTTTTCAAACTATAATCAAATGAGAATTTTTTAAGACCCTTGTTTTTGATAAAGCTGTTGTGGGGCATTTGATTAGATGCAGTACCACACAATTTTGTATTAGTTGAATGGATATAACATGGATGTAGTATATGCATGAAAAGGTCTTGAACAAAGCAATGAGCTATAAAAGGGTACTTTCAAACATGCCCAACTTTCACTATATCTTTCAGCTTCAGTTGAAGACAGAATTTCTTACTTGAACACAATAAATATACAATATTGTAACAGACTTATTGTTTCATTCACAATACTGTTTATTATTTGGACAAACTTTATTAAGAATAAGAACCGCTTAATCCTCACTGGGATCATGGGGGGTGCTGGAGCCTATCCCAGCTGACTCCGGGCCAGAGGCGGGGGCACCCTGGATCGGTGGCCAGTCGATCGCAGGGCACAAGGAGACGGACAACCATGCAACCTCCCACTCATACCTAGGCGCAATTTAGAGTGTCCAATCAGCCTACCATGCATGTTTTTGGAATGTGGGAGGAAACCGGAGTGCCCGGAGGAAACCCACGCAGGCCCAGGGAGAAGATGCAAACTCCACACACATGGACTTGAGCTGGATTTGAACCCAGGACCCCAGAGGTGTGAGGCCGCCGCACTAACCACTCTCCCATTGGGCCACTTTATCTTTTCTCTCTTTTGAAATAAAAGACCGTATCGGCATTCGCTTGCGTCATGACGTCACGGTGCACGCAACAGCGCCATTTTGTCATGAAATCATCGTGTCACGTCAACTTGCAGTTTTTTGCATGTCGTGTTTTTATGCACATATAAGCCATACCCTCGATTCAGTCATCATTTTTTGTCCGACAAAGGCGGCTTATATGCAAGTAAATACGGTAATAGAAATGATAAATGGTGACATTAGGTCGTAGTAAAAATTTTGGAAAATTCTGGAATAATTTTTGTGGTCTATCTGATTACTGTTGATAAAACTTTGATGAGAACGACTTTATAATGGGCACCTCGTGGTGTAGAGGTTCACTCGCCTGACTTTGGTGCGGGGCCGGCGCAGGCTCGATTCCCGCTGGTGGCAGTATGAATGGGAGTGCGGATGGTCGTTTGTCTCTCTGTGTGCCCTACGACTGACTGGCGACCAGTCTAGGGTGTAGTCTGCCTTTCGCCCGATGACAGCTATATAAATATATATATATATACACATACACACATACACATACAAATATATATATATATATATATATATATATATATATATATAAATCTATATATATACATAAATATATATATATATATATATATATATATACACACACATACACACACAGATACACATACACATGTGTGTATATATATATATATATATATATATACGCACACACATACACAAGGCTGATCTCATTAGGTCAGCAAACACTATACTATACCATAGTTTTTATTGACTATGGTGGACCGGTTCTCAAAGATGCTGCGCTTTGTGCCATTACCCAAGTTGCCTTCTGCCAAGGGGACGGCCCAGGCTGACTTCCTTCATGTGGTACCCTACCACAGAATTCCCAAGAACATTGTCTTGGATAGAGAGCCCCAATTCAAATCTCAGATTTGGAGGGAGTTTTGCTCCCTCATTAGGGTCCAAAGCTATCATAAAACATCATCATTTGAATTCTATCTCTCTATCGTGTTATAAAAAGGTCAAATACAAAATTAAAACACTTTTGTGGTATGACACATGTAGATGACAGCAACGAGACAAGATTTGCACATTCATGGACATTTGCCCCATTGGGTTTCTGGCTCTAACAGTGTTTGTTAATCACAAATTAGGACTCAAACAACCAGACTCACCCATGTAAATGCCATCCATGTGGGAGCATCTCTTTTTTGTCACATTAAGATCCACATAGAAAAGGGCAACCGGGTGTCCAAAGTTCTCACCGGGAGTCGGGTCCAGCACTAGAACCGCATCGTGTGTCATAGAGCCAGGCAAAGGTAACTGGTACCTGTGTCGTCTCTCTCTTCCGTTCACGATTTGACCAATGCTAAAAGCATCATGGAATTTGGAGTTGATCCACCCACTGGAGGAGTAAGAGTCTGGTAGGATAGCCAAAACTTTGTCGGAGGTACCTGGATCACAATGTAAATCCATTATGTTAATCCAGTTATGTGTTACTCCCAATACGTGGTAACAGGGAGTTGAAGCCTAACCGAGATACTCTAACTTTCGGTGAAAGGTGGATCTAACCATGGTTTGGTTGCCATTTACCGTAATTACTCGAATATAACACGCAGATTTTTGCTATATAATTAATTCCAATAGTTGGGGGTGCGTGTTATAATCCAAAACTATTTTTTTTTTTTTTTTTGTGTCTTGTTACATGGCCCTTAGCCTGGTGCTTTTTCTTGCCAAATAAATTGAATTGAAATTGAATTGAATAAAATAAATTACAAATTTTCGATCGAAAAAAGCATTGTCAAACTCACTTTGACGCACGGATTTTACGTCATCTCGTAGAGCCGACGCACGGATTTTACGTCATCTCGTGAAGCCGACGCACGGATTTTACGTCATCTCGTAAAGCCGAGACCACCACTGCCCCCCTCTAGCCTCGTACCCGTCTCAGTTCACCCTCTCTCAGTTCAGTGTTATAATCAATAACTAAAATAAATTACAAATTTTCGATCGAAAAAAGCATTGTCAAACTCACTTTGACGCACGGATTTTACGTCATCTCGTAAAGCCAATCGGATGATGTGTTGTGGGAGGAAGAGGAAGTGGATGAAGGAAGCGTGGACGTTGATAGGATTCTCAACGAAGAGATGTATGAGAGGACAGACAAAGAGAGAGAGGAACTCTTCATTTGAAGGATTCTAATGAATAAATTTGTTTGAACAAAACAATCGTGAAACGAAGAAAAAAAGGTAAGATTTCTGATTTTCGTCAGCGGGAAATTTTAGGTACGCACTATATTCGAGTACTGCGTTTTTCCAGATTTTTTTGGCCCAAAATTACCTGCGTGTTATTTTCGAGTGCGCGTTATATTCGAGTAATTACGGTAATCACCGGCCATATATGGAGACAGTCAACCACTCACAATTCCTGTTACTGGTCAATGAGTAGGAAGGGCAATTAGTAATACAACCAAATGAATCTGTGCTCCCCTGAAATTGACAGCAATTGCATTTAGTTGATGTACAACTCTTATTAAAAAATATACATATTGAGTGATACCTTGTTTTGAAATAGTTTGAAATTGAACATTTGTACATAAAAAAACATTTTTTCATTCATTCATTTTCCAAACCGCTTATCCCAGCTGGAGCCTACAACAGGCACCATATGGGGAACACCTCTAATCATTCATTCATTCATTCTTTAATCTCATAAGGGTCACACCGGGAGTTCTGGAGCCTATCCCGCTGACTTTCGAGCATGAGGCGGGGGACACTCCGAATCGGTGGCCAGCCGATTGCAAGGCACGAGGAGAAAGACAACCATTGACACTCATACCTAGGGGCAACCAGCCTACCAGGCATGTCTTTGAAATGTGGCAGGAAACCAGAGTACCCGGAGGAAACCCACGCAAGCCGAACATTCAAATGTCACACAGTGAGGACCCACTTTGGATCGAACCCTCGACCCAAGAACTGTAAGGGTGACACGCTAACCACTAAATAAAATTATTCTTCGAAAAATGTAAGTGCAATCAAAAGCGAGCAATGACCTCAGGATTCACTAAAAGATTGGACAATAGTTTATAGTACAACAAATAAAAGGTGTGGAAGAAAACCTCATGCTGGCCGTTTCCACAAACTATTGCCAAAGCTTTACTTTTGAAATATATATATATATATATATATATATATATATATATATATATATATATATATATATATATATATATATATGTATATATATATATGTATATATATATATATATATATATATATATATAGAGAGAGAGAGAGAGAGAGAGAGAGAGAGACTTTTGTTTCCTCACCTGCTGTTGTGGTGCGTGGTTCTGAGGTATAGACAGTTACAGCAGAGGGAGACAGGTGGGCGAAACTCCGACACTCGTTGCCAGAGCGGGGGGAGGCACGGAGGCAGCGGTCCAGCTGGTCCCACTGGAACGACTGAATACCCCAGTGCACCCAGCGCTCCAGCTGCACCTGAGGCACTCCTTTTGCCACCAATGCCGCCACCACCAAATGGAGCATGAGGATGAGGAGAGGATGTTTCATCATTATTAATATTATTTTTGTTCAGTTTGTCTTCTATTTTCTTTCCTGCTTATTGTCCTTTTCTATCAGTCATTTCCCGCCTATTTGCCTTGAAAAAAATTGTCATTTTATTTATCTATTATAAAGCCAAGTACTACTTTGGGAATTTGACTTAGTTTCTTTATAGTTTTCCAAAGTGAAAATCCTACTGCATCCCCTTCTTGCCGTATCTTTTGTCTTCTAATTAGTTTTTCTATGTTGGTCTAAAAATTGTTTTCAAATTTAGCGAATTGAAGCTATTAAGATTGTTGTTTTTTCCTTTGGAAAAACTCACGCACACAAATCTTTGTCTTTCTTATTTTTCTGGTTGTTGAAGAGAAAATTGTGTTCCATAGTAATTCCGGGAAAAATAAAAAAAGAGATTGCCATTAATTCAATTATGCTTCCTCTTCTCTAATATTCCTGTGAGGTTTTCTTGTTTTGTCCTGTGCGCTCTTTGCTTTCGGTGGCTGTACTGTTGGAGCTCTCTCTCTGTAGCTCTCCATTTAACCACCCATTGCACTGCCCCACCCCCACCCCCGCCCCTCCTCTCCCTATCTCGCTCTCTTTTTGGGACAATACTATACTGATTATAAAATCTTCCATCACAAAGCTCCCCCCAGTCATCTTAAAGCCTGGCTGTTGGATGAACAACATTGTGATCTCAATGCTGCCGTGAACTGTGGTACTTGTGTGTGCGTATGTTTCATCGTTTCTATTCCTTGTTGATTTTGAATGTCATATATATATATATATATATATATATATATATATATATATATATATATATATATATATATATATATATCAGTGGCGGGCCGTCAGGGCCTTCAAGGCCTTCTCTGCTGGCCTAAGAAATATCTGAATCATGTTATATTTTGTCCATCAATACGTACTTATTATTCCAAATGGTCTGTTAGCTTCCTTTCATTGCTTTTCCCCCTGGTTGCACTGCTTCCAGATGTGTGTTTTCATATTGAAGCATTTAACCAATCACATTTCAGCCATTATTTGTTGCCAGATCAGATCTGCCTCAAAGCCTGCACAATCAGTTCTTGCGGGCTCTGCTGGATTAAACTAGACTGTTGCTTTTAACCAATCAGATTTCGAGTTGGCAACCCCACAATGATTTTTCATAGGCGTTAGCATTTTGCTGGCTGGGACATGTCATTGCTTTCATAAACTATGATTGGCTAGTAGGCGGGCCAAAGCAGTACCGAGGCAGCCGAGATCGCAAACTCCACCCACTATGGCCGACAGAAGCAAAAACAAATAGATTCTGTTTGTTCACAAAGCTATTTTCTAGACGGACTTTTTCAGGAAAAAAATGGACATGATTAAGAAAGGGCGGTCAACTCCGAAGCTAGCAAGCCTGTTACAGCCGGGAAAATGGTGTGTGGGGCACTTTCAGCGCGCTAACTTAGCTCCACAACCAAATAGTATATTGTTGTGTTGATATAATGCCATTTTCAAAACGGACTATGCCGGAAATATGACAGGACAGGCTCGACTTTCATCATTAACTCCGATGGCGATAGGAAAGAAGGAAGAAAGAAAGGAGGATGGATATTGTGTAAAAAGGATTTTTGGTGAGTAAAATTACAAATATGGCTATATTCCTAAATAATATTTCAATTGTGGGCCAAGTTCTGATATCTGAAAAGCTCCAGTGTTTGTATTTAAGCTCCAGTGTTTGTATTTAATCACAAAATGCTGCTAGGAAGTGGATTTTACCCCAGTTTAATTTTTGGCGTTTCACCATTGACGTCCATCGCTGTCTTTTCCCGGGAAAAATCACCCCCTTGACCTGGTTGTAATGTCTCAAAAGCTCCAGTATTTGTATTCAATCAATAAATGATGCTAGGAAGTGGATTTTACCTAATTTTAGTATTTTAGTGCATTTTTTGTCATTTCACGTATGGACGTATCGACGTTCATCGCTGTCTTTTTACCGGGGAAATGATACTCCGGGCCCGGTTCTGATGTCTAAAAAGCTCCAGTATTTGTATTTAATCAATAAATGCTGTTTTCGGCTGGATTTTACCCCATTTTCGGGCAATGTTTGCCCGTACGCCATTGACGTTCATCGCTGTATTTTCCCGGGAAAATCACCCCCTGGCCTGGTTTTAATGTCTGAAAAGCTCCAGTATTTGTATTTAATCATGAAATGCTGCTAGGAAGTGGATTTTACCCCATTTTTGTGCATTAATTTATTGATTATTTTTTGTGTCGCAGCTGTAGCTGCAGTAGAGGTTTTATAGCAATAAAATCGTTTTTGAGGGTTGGATTGATACGTTGAAGGCGCTACCAGAAAATGCACCGCCCGCCACTGATATATATATATATATATATATATATATATACAGACGCTCCCCTACTTACGAACATTCAACTTACGAACAACGGTACATACGAACATGTCTGCAAATTGAGTTTAAGTCCAAAAATGTTCGCAAGTCCAATTTTGTATTTCGCGCCTTTTTCGGAGTAGTACTTCTTTCCGCCGCTAATACCGACGCCTGGCGCTGTGAGAGCTCAGCTCACCCAGCATCTACCTTCTTCTTCGTTGCAATGCGGAAGTGCGTGAATGTATCTCCAGTGTGCAAAGAACCTTTTTCATTTGTATCATTAAATATCTCATGCATCCAATATTGAATATGGTTGGTAAAAAACTAAAGGCTTCTATTGAGGGAGTTGCAAGGAAGAGGCAAGCCATTTCATTTGAAACGAGTGGCAATAATAACGAAGCTTGATGCGCGTGAGAGTGGTGAGCGTTGCACATACGTATACAACTTGAATCGTTCGAGCGTCAGTACCATTTATAAACAGAAAGATCGAGCAGCAGGACCCAAATATTGAACGTTGCACAAAGTTTGCAAATCAATTGAATGATGCCATACAGTGCTACCGCATCATTTATGATGAAAAAAAGAAGAAAACTGCAATCGTCATTAGGTCGCTTCTTTTGGCCAGTTTCTAATACATAAATCTCTCTCTCTCTCTCTCTCTACAGTACTGTACATATTCTCTCCATTTTATTAAATGTTTTTTTTTTCAGTACAAACCAATGCGTCTTACTTATACAAGCCTTAAACATACAAATGCACTTATATAAACCTTCAATATACTTATATCGGCCTTAAACATAAATTATAATACAAAATATAGCACTGAATCAACTTACAAACAAATTCAACTTATGAACAATCGCTCGGAACCAATTGCGTTCGTAAGTAGTGGAGCGTCTGTATATATATATATATATATATATATATATATATATATATATATATACAGACGCTCCACTACTTACGAACATATGACTTACGAACAACGGTACATACGAACATGTCTGCAAATTGCGTTTGTCGAAATTTTTTCGTAATTTCGATTTTGTATTGCGCGCCTTTTTCCGAGTAGTGCTTCTTTCCGCCGCTAATACCGACGCCTGGCGCTGTGAGCGCTCAGCTCACCCAGCATCCACCTTCCTCTAACCAGTTCGTTGCAGTGCGTACGTTGCGTAAGTGCGTGACGTATCTCCAGTGCGCAAAGAACCTTTTTCATTTTTATCATGAAATATCTCGTGCAGCCATTATTCAATATGGTTGGTGAAAAGTGAAAGGCTTCTAGTGAGGGAGGTGCAAGGAAGAGGCAAGTCATTTCGTTTGAAAGGAGTGGCAATAATAACGAAGCTTGATGCGCGTGAGAGTGGTGAGCGTTGCACGGGCATACAACTTGAATCGTTCGACCGTCAGTACCATTTATAAACAGAAAGATCGAGCAGCAGGACCCAAATATTGAACGTTGCACAAAGTTTGCAAATCAATTTAATGATGCCATACAGTGCTACCGCATCATTTATGATGAAAAAAATAAGAAAACTGTGCAATCGTCGTTAGATCGCTTCTTTCAGCCAGTTTCTAATACATAAATCTCTCTCTCTCTCTCTCTCTCTCTCTCTCTCCAGTACTGTACATATTCTCTCCATTTTATTAAATGTTTTTAGTACAAACCAATGCGTGTTACTTATACAAGCCTTAAACATACAAATGCACTTGTATAAACCTTCAATATACTTATATAGGCCTTAAACATAAATTATAATACAAAATATAGCACTGAATCAACTTACAAACAAATTCAACTTATGAACAATCCCTCGGAACCTAACTCGTTCTTAAGTAGGGGAGCGTCTGTATGTATATATATATATATGTATATATATATATATATATATATATATATATATGTATGTGTATATATATATGTATATATATATGATTGAATTTCTTCACTTTCTCTAAGTAAGTAAACTTAATCTTTTATTTGTTAAAGCTGAAAGCAGAGTTGATGTATGAATCGTTGTTTGTACATGTCCCTTTTACACACCACATGGCTGATTGGTCGTAAGGTAGGACGCCTTTTGACGTCATTTACAAACGTCATTTTTGGAAGAATTTTTGCCAGCGAGTTTCCAGGTGCACCCACCCACCCACACATCCATCCATAAATCCTGCTTTATAATTCCTTATGAAGCGTGATTTATGGGTATGTGAGTGAGTGTGTGACAGAAAACTAGGCAATTTGTCTTGAAACCAGAATAACATAAACACTTAAAAAGATCAAACACAAGGAACCTGGAATCAATTCACTGCATATGTGACCTAGCTGTAAGAAGAAAAAAAAGTCTTGGTTGTACCATTAAGGACCACCGCACTCAACAGGCATCCCTTGGGCAAAGCAGATCTCCTGAGAGAGTAAGTTCCTCTCCAGTTATTCAGGAACCACGAGGAGGTCACGTGTTTTTATGTTTTGGACTGCCTGGAAACCCCCATAGTTCTGGGCCTTCTTTGGCTCAGGGAGGGAACACAATCCAGTCTTTGACTGGTCAAGTCCAAAGGTCACAGCCTAGAGTCCTGCCTGCAAGACCAGGTGTCTCCAGTTGGCCTGTGTACCCACGAGGTTCCATCCAAGACCAACTTCCCCGGATGACGGTGCCAGACTGCTAATATTTTTTTATAGCCAGGACCATGCAAAGGCACTTCCTCCACATCGCCCCTATGACTGTGTCATTGAACTCTTGTCTCTACAATATCGCCAAACCTGAGTGGGAGGCACTGGAGGATTAAATCTCTGACGCACTAGCAGCAGGCCTCATTTGGTCATCCTCCTCCTCAGTTAGGACAGGCCATTTTGAGTATCTGGTGATGCCTTTCGGTCTCTGCAATGGACCAGCAGTTTTCCAGGCGCTCATCAATGGTGTCCTTCGAGATGTATTGTCCTATGTCCCAGGGTCCAGGAACAGGAAGCCTGATACATTATCACGCATTTTCCAACCGTCGGATTCTGTGGAGGAGCCCACAACCATCTTGTCACCCTCCTGTTTAGTGGCAGCTCTGAGGACTGACCTTGGGTCCAAGGTTCTGGGGGCCCAAGATGCCAAACATGACCCCAGAGAAGGTACACAAAGGAACCTTTATGTCCCGACCTCAGTTCGTACCATGGTGCTAGAATGGGCTCACACCTCCATCCACTGCCGATTCCTAGTCGCCCTTGATCCCACATTGCTTTCGACTTCGTCACAGGCCTCCCAACTTCTCGTGGCAACACAGTCATACTAACCATAGTTGACCGTTTTTCCAAGGCCGCACATTTTGTCGCCCTCCGCAAGCTACCATCAGCCCAGGAGACTGCCGATTTACTTGTGGAGCATGTGTTCCGTCTGTTTGGAATATCTGCCGGCAGTTTCTCTGGTCCCCAGTTCGCCTCCCATGTCTGGTCCGACTTCTGTTCAGCTCAGTACAGTGAGCCTCATCTCTGGCCATTATGCACAGACAAATGTACATTGTGAACGTACTAATCAGCAGCTGTGTTAGGATTGGCTTGTTATTGTTATTTCATTGCTTTCTCCATGTGTTCTTACGTTCGTTTCCCTACTCTTATTTGTCCCTCCTGTCTTGCTCTTGCGCAGCTGCACATCATTGTGAATTAGTTTCTGTTGTGTCTATTTAAACCCCACTGATTATTTTGTCAATGTCAGATTATACTGCTTTTATTTGTCCAAGACATGTTTCCACGTTACCTCGATCCATGTTCCATGTGCCTCGTTCCTCGCTTTCCCGTGTCTTCCCTTGTCAGGTTTGGTTATGTGATTAGATTTTTAAGTCTTTGTTATTTTCTTAGATCCTGTTTAAGTTATTCAAGTTTTGGTTTGAACACCACCTCCCTCATCCTCGGCTGCTTCCCTGCAATTGGGCCCTAATTTCTCGTTACTTCGCAACGACGTCACAAGGTGGAAGCAGGACTTGGTTGCACCACCCATTGTGACGGTCAAGGCAGGGCTGCACAGGATTGAGGCCCTGTTGGCTTCAATTGCCTACCTAACAATCCTAGAGTGACCATTGCTACATCCACAGGATTACTTAGAAATGAAGACACACAACAGGCAAAGTCATCTAGCATTTATTTTTTGGTTAGCATAGGAACAAATTAACATAACTCAATACTGCTATTTCCATACCACCTCTTGACGGCAGTAAAAGAGTCATGGAGGGAACATTTTTATTTATTTATTTTTCCCAAGATGGCACCGTCATGCGGCAGCCAGTGGCAGTAGCTCTCTCCACTCTTATTTGTTTTACGTGTTTTACAGGCTTTCTATCTTGTTTTAATTACATTTTAATATGTCTTAATACATTCCTTTTTACTTTACTTTGTACTTTATGTTTTTTACTTTAATGTTTACAACTTTCTTTGTTCTGTTAGCCTGGCTTCTTTCTGCTACTTCTTTTTTGGAACCTGTTGGAATAATGATTAATACCAGTAAATCTTTATTAGTAATATTTAATTAAAATTGGAAGACATCTTTCACATATCTGGTTACAACTTGCAAGGAGGATACTCGTAACGCCGTTCCGTTCACAAGCATTCTGACGTGCAGTATATTTTTCATCGTATTTAGTCGCGACAAACGGAAAACATTTCATGTAATCTGATTCAAAACAATTGCATAAGACGATAAACAACTGTGTAAGAATTGCAGAAGTAAGCATTATAAGGTAAACAAAGCAGCCATATTTTTTAAACAATAATGCCATTATCGCCATCTGCCAGAGTCCAGTCCAAACACGGTACGAGTTTCTTGCCGATCAGCAGATACATGGGGTTTGTTGCCATTATAGTCCTGAAAACAATGAACTGGCCTTGAGCGCAGCTGTGCGGGAAAGTGTCCTCAGGCATGGTCCCAACATAAATCATGAATTAATTTATAGCCTTATTACTTATTAAAAATGCTTACAAAACATATAGAAACATCCCATAATAAATCCAACATTTCCCCTCTTTTTATTATATGTTTGTTATTCATTTTATGGTAAATCCAAGAAGAGAGGGATATCTCCGTTGGCTGCTTTAATTTTACCCACTTAGGCCCTACTCGTTCGGCTGGTCTGAAAAACAAAAAACTAAATCATTTTCGCCCAATTCATTCTCGGAATTACCATGCTCCTGGAATTCACTGCTCCCCTCAGTACGTTTCATCAGCAGAGGATATAATTCATGCAATTTAGAATTCGTAGGGGCAATCACAGTGGTAACAAGTCGGCCTATCAAGGATCTTAAGCAGGGAATAACACAACACCCACATAATGTCAAAATCGTAGCAAAAATGGCTACGGAAAATGCAACAGATTAGGCCAAATCTTTGTATGTACGAAGGCCTTATCCCACCAATCTGTCAAGCGGATAATTCTACTCCAGGATGCTTTTTCATATTGCGGTTTAGGGTCTGCAGGCCATCGTTGGCCCTGGTGTGGGACCCAGTCGGGGACGTGTTGTTGAGTGCAACATTTTCAAACATTGCATACGCCCCATGCTCCTTCAAGAAGCATTTCAACCGCTGCACGATCCTGGAACGCCATCACACTAGTGGCTGCCAGTTGTTCCTTTATCGCCACAAATCCCTGTTTCGTATAATTTCCAAGGTTTTGGACATAGTAATTGTCCGGTCCACTATGAACATTCACAAGGTCGAACAGAAGTAAAGCATGCCGAGACAGATGAGTGAGATTTTGAAGCTTCTGCAGAAGCAGAGTACGGAGGTGGTGGGTCCGACGACTCTACTTCTACAGAAAATATTTTACTTAGGGCAAGATTTCATGACATACAAATTCTCTATGACAAGGGACATACAAATTCCGTTACAAAGATGCAGCGCGACAGTGACACCGATGATGGTGGTGATACTGATGATGTTGAAGGCTACATATAAACATATAAACAAAGGACATACCCTCTTACAAAGATGCATGGTTTTGAAACCGATGGTTGTGATTTGGATGGTCTCTATGATATGGGCATGACACGGATTGAAGGTGATGTCATAGATGTGAAACATTATTTGATTACTTTCAAGATTATTTCACAGTAATGGAGGTAATTTATCACATTTTTGTTTTGGGGTACTTAAAAGAAAAATAGACTCCCAACCTGCTGCGACCTGATTAGCCAACTTATACTCATCTGGTACGCCCCGGGGGATGCCAATCGCATCAATGTATGTTGGATCTCCCTCTCTCCATACCGATCGACGCCGTTGGGAGGGACCCACCATCATACTGGATTTCAGCCAATTGTATCTCCTCCACTGTAGATGGAAAAACAGACACTGGTAAAAGCAGTGACCCCAAGGCACAAAGTCCTGCCACGTTTCAGCAGGAGTCGTATAATTTATTTCCACCACACCACCATCAGAACGTGGTATCAGGGTGTAGTCGGTTTTAGGACGTGGGCACACCACGTCTGATTTATCGCCTCCAGCTTCAGACCATGCCCTGTAAGGTTTAAGCAGGTAAAATGATCAAACACAACATGTGTTGAAAAGTTAGCTTTGTCCTTTGCTTCTCTTGGAACAGGGTATACATTATTTCATTTCTCACACTTTGGCTTACATCTTCTCCTTTACACAAT
Organism: Stigmatopora argus; assembly: GCF_051989625.1. Lineage (NCBI taxonomy): Eukaryota > Metazoa > Chordata > Actinopteri > Syngnathiformes > Syngnathidae > Stigmatopora > Stigmatopora argus. The sequence goes on from NC_135399.1 coordinate 2,447,615, forward strand.
CAGGGGTCATTTGCGCGGGTACTACTCTTAAGAGAGATCGGGGCCCCATACATGTTATGCAGATTTGATTTATAGTAGTAGCTGCATTTTCCATCAACAATAACCAATTATTTCTTACCCCCTCCCGTTTGGGAACTCCCTGTTGCGGAAATGAATCCATCATCTCTGGTCATCTCAGATTTAAATTTTACTATAGCGGATCCGGGTGTTTCCATCTCTGACGTTTTCTCACCGTCTCCATAGACATGGTCATTGTTGTTGAGACACAAATGTAAAATTTGTGAAAAGGGTCTTCTCCACCTGCCCATGGACTTAGGAAAAAGGTCAGACAAGGATCCACAAGTTAATTTGTCAGTCTGAATAATGATTTGTAATGCCCCCACCGTATGGGTTAATTTTATCAAACGCCAACATACTGGATTTCTGCGCAGCCAATTGTATCTCCTCCACTGTAGATGGAAAAACAGATACTGGTTAGAGCAGTGAGACCAAAGCACATAGTCCCGCCGAATTTCGGCAGGAGTCGTATAATTTATTTCCACCACACCACCACCACAGGTCAGAACGTGGAATCAGGGGTGCAGTCGGTTTTAGGACGTGGGCACACCACGTCTCATTTATCGCCTCCAGCTTCAGACCATGCCCTGTAAGGTTTTAAGCAGGTAAAATGATTTAAAAGCGACATGTGTTGAAAAGTTAGGCTTGTCCTTTGCTGCTCTTGTAACTGGGTAGACATTATTCCATTTCTCACAATTGGGGCTTACATTTTCATTTCTCATTATCTCCATTACACAATCAGGAGTAATTTGCGCGGGCACTACTCGTAAGAGAGGGCGGGGCCCCATACATGTTATGCAGGTTTGATTTATAGTAATAGCTGCATTTTCCATCAACAGCAACCAATTATTGCCCGTTTGGGAAATCCCTGTTGCGGAAATGAATTCTCTGGTCATCTCAGATTTTAATTTTACTATGGCGGATCCGGGTGTTTCTATCTCTGACGACTTTCTTACCATCTCCATAGACATGGTCATTGTTGTTGAGACACAATTGTAGAATTTTGTAAAAAGAGTCTTCTCCACCTGCCCATGGACTTAGGAAAAACGTCAGACAAGGATCCACAAGTTAATTTGTCAGTCTGAATAATGATTTGTAATGCCCCCACCGTATGGGTTAATTTTATCAAAGGCCTGATGGTTTTTTCGCACGCGTGTGTCATCCAAGCTTGCCAATCTTGACCAGTTTCTGCAACAAGGTTTCCCCAATCTCTGTTTTAGGACTGTTATGTACCACACATATTCTCTATAAAATCCATATGTATCCTTTGAAATGGATATGTAGCTTTTGTAGCTTGATATAAGGGGGAATTGCCCATGTTTTGGCCATATATCTGCATATAGATTGAATCCATAATCTCCCCCTTTTTGAGGCATGAAATTCCCCATGACTCAAAATGGCAGCCCTCCTAGATAAGTCTTTTGTTTTTGCTTAGTCCCCCAGGTTCCCAAATTTCCCATTGCAGAAATCAAAAAAACTTCATTTGGTGATATTCTTTTCCCTTCTTTTGTTTCTGTCCTACTCTGCCACCGCCGTCCTCGAAAAGCTTATCAGCGATTTCAGAAATCTTCCACCTTGATATTAGAATATTGATATATCTTGGTGGCTAGCCAATTAAAACACAAAAGACAGACACTCATCCACGCTCGCACTCATAATCAGGGAAGTTAGAGTGCTCCCCCAGTCATCCATAATTTTGATTTGTTGGAGTAAAACTGGAGTACTCGGAGAAAACCTACGAATTCTTGAGGACACCAGGAATACTCCACACTCTGGAAGGTCTGGATCCACCCCGCATTAGTAGATCCTGGAACCGCAAGGTTGATGCCTGAAGGAACTAGGTAATTAATGTATCAGATTTGCGTGCCACATATCTAAAAATAGAAATTTGTTCAATTGCCACCGCTCCTTACCCCAGTCAGTCAGCATGTTGACTGCCCTGCGAGTGGCTTTAATTAACTATCTATTCGCCAATAATGCAATAACGGAAAAGTTGTGACACATTGAAACACACACCCCCCTTAAGTATTTTAACCGTTTGTAAAAACTTTACCTCCATGTTCTGCATTAAGTTACACCCCCTTTCAATGCTATCGAATTTTGCCCATTCTAGACAACCCATCTACTTAAAGCATTACTCAAAGGTTGATATTTTATAATTTGGAGATGTTATTTTTGAAACATAGACATTATTTCATCACTTGTTTCACACCATGAAAGGCCCCACCAGAATTTGTTGTAGATATTCCCCTTTATCTAAGCTTGTTATTGCCAATCGTTATCACTATAACATTTAGGTGTATTAACCCCATAATTGCAATGCAGTAAATTTTGGCTAAAGTTCTCTTAATTTGTATGCCCCTAAAGCATATGTGACATACTAGAGTGTTTGATCTATTAGTGTGACATACTAGAGTGTTTGATTTATTAATGATTGAATGTTGAGAATGCACAACGAGTTTGGATTGAATGTGTGTATCGGTGTTCGATTGTTGATCCTTTGATCCACATGGCAAGTGTGGGGCATGTTAAAGAAGATCGGTATTCGATTATTGATGTCTTAGCAAATAGCTTGAGGCACGGGAGGTGTGCTGAATCATTACAGTAAAAGTTGGATTGAACTAACAACAACATCTCACTGTTCTGATTATTTCCCCCTGTGTGTCAAGGTATGCTGTTTGTTGTAAAGGCTGTTTGAGTTTGGGGTTTGTAATATACACTGTTTAGCGTGTGAGAAAAGAGATAATGGTTATTAATGTTTATTTACTTTTGAATTACGGGCGTGAATGTGAGAGTCTCGGGTCACGCACATGGAATAGCATTTAGCACGCTACCTTCGGCCACCATTATCGTTGACAGTTTCTATAACGGTCATAGAAAGGATTTTATTTTATTGATATTGCATTGTTTACCCTGTTGAATAATAGTAGGACTACTAGAAGTTGTAAAAGGAAAAGATATAACAAGTTATGACCGTGTGTTGAACGAGTGTGTGTGTGCATTGGGTTTTGGGTTCTAAAGTGTTGATAATATATATATTTATATATATAGGTGTAATTGTACATTATGTTTTGGGTTCTAACGTGTTGATAATGTATATATATGGGTGTAATTGTATGTTATGGGTTTTTGTGTTAATTGTTTACAGTAAAAGTTGGATTGAACTAACAACAACATCTCACTGTTCTGATTATTTCCCCCTGTGTGTCAAGATCAAATGCAGGGTGTAACACATACAAGCATAGAGATAGCAAGTCATTTGGTTGTATCAATTGATCAATGCTTATAACCCAATAGTCATCAATATGATCTATACCAAAGCATATTCCCCCTTCAGGACAAACAGGGAATGTCTTTTGTGCACCTAAAAACACTCCATGTTTCTTCTAGGGAAACTATGCCTACCCAAAATCAATTATCTTATCTACCCCAGCCAGGTTCAATTTACCTAATAATTTGGACGAATGCCATGAATTTTCTCATGCCATTTCTTAAGATAAGAGTTATTTCCTATAGCTCTGTTACCACAATAAAAATCTACAATAATTAAATTAGAGAAATAAACCTTTTACTAGGTATTTCCTAATTAAATTTTTCTATGTTTAATAAGGGACCCACAAATTGTCACCAATATGCCATAATATTGAAAATTTTCCAATCCCTTTTTTTCTTCAACTATTCATTCTCCTATATCAAAGTATTTTGAACAATCCAACCATTCAAAAACAGTATTAATATTCTTTTATCCTCCAAAACTAGCTCTTTTTAATTAAGAGCCCTTTGAACTTCACAAATAAAAAAATAAAATAATAATAATAGCATTATTCCCAATTCCAAAGCTTTTACCAAATCAATCTTTGCAAAACAGATTTTCTATCACCTCAAAAGACATTTCTGATTAAATCCAAAGAATAAGTGCAAAGGTAATTGCGGAAACCCTGCTTCTTTTATTATGAAATGTTTAACGGAAGCGCGCTCTTAGCCGCTAACTGTGACCTTCACGAATGCTGCGTAGCAGCATTTTTATCTCTGTTGACATTCCTAAGCGATCTCTGTTTCTTTTTGTGCACAATGCCTCGCCTCCTGTGCCCAATCCTAATGCTTTTTAGAGAAGACTAAATTAATTCCTCTCCCGATATCTCTATATCACAATATTTTGCCAAGACCCCATAATCACAATATGCTGCAAGCATAACTATATCATTGCAAAAACCCATTTCTGCCCTCAAGTTTGCTTCAGCACCCCCAAGGCCAATTATTTTAATGCCTTCACGGAAGGGGTCCCCAAAAAATTAGTCGCTCGTGCTGTCCGCATGCATACTGAATGCCTAACACCGTCAAATCAGCCGCCCCGCGGTCCACATGTTTTTCCTCGTTCAAATCAGCAGCAAAGACAGCCGCGCTCCCCCGGAGCCGACGCATTATTTGACCAGTTTAGAGTATGACAAAAACGCAGGTTTAACAACCCCGCTAAACATTAAATTGGCCGTTTTGTATTTCTTTTCGACTGTTAACCAAAATATTCCCACTAGCACAACGGGATCAAAACCAGGATAAGCCGCAATAAGCCATTTTATTCCATTAAATTGACAGTACATTTAGGTACTATTAACAAAGTACGTTGTTAGGTTTATCCTTAGGTATTTCCAAACTCAGCTTTCAATAAAAAAGGCATCTGTAGTCACATCTCCATTTAATTCTTGCAAGAAGAGAATACATCCACCCGCTCGTCAGGTCAAGATTATTCTCTCAACTCGAAGTCCGTTTCGCTAATTTATTCATAAGACTTCAACGCCATGCCCCACAGAAGTCTAAACATTCGTAGAGTTTCACAACAATTGTGTACAGTTATCAAAACAATTGTAGGTCTTGCCGAATCTTCCCAAAACAGTCCTTGGTTCCCAAGAGCACCTGTTGTGAGGCCTCCCCTTGCCCAAGGCCATTCCCTGTCCTCTTGATGTGAACCACAGTCCTTACTTTAGCAAGAGATGCATTAAAATGGCTTTTATTAATGCAAATAACTCTAACATAAAAGCACAGCGATCAACACATATATATATTGTTTAATATTGTTACACATTTAGGATGAGCATTACTATTCCTAATAAGCAAATATATTGATTAATATTGTAAGCATGTTTAAAATAAGGCTTTATATTCCTAAATAAGCATTCCAAACACATTTATAATAATGATTACTCCAACATTCCCCCCTATATTATAAATTTGCACATTATCTCCTTAATAAAACTTCCTTTCGGAATTTTATGGCAAAAATAAAAATGGGGAGGAAATGTCTGTTTCCGTTAGCTTTAGTTTTACCCGCTTACTGGCACGGCTGGTCTGAAAAGCAGAAAACAAAATCATTTTCGCCCAATTCATCCTCGGAATTACCATGCTCCTGGAATTTACTGCTCCCCTCAGTACGTTTGATCAGCAGAGGATATAATTCATGTAATTTAGAATTTGTAGGGGCAATCGCAGTGGTTATAAGTCGGCTTATCAAAGATCTTAAGCAGGGAATAATACAACACCCACATAATGTCAAAATCGTAGCAAAAAGGGCTACGGAAAATGCAACAGATTGGGCCAAATTCTTATACTTTCCAAAAGACTTATGCCACCAGCTTTCCCAGGCGGATTCTCCGACTCCAGAATGCTTCTTCATATTGCGGTTGAGGGTCTGCAGGCCATTAATGGCCTGGGTGAGGGACCCACCGGGTGACGTGTTGTTCGGTATGACGGTGCAACATTGATCTCCAAACATTGCACACACGCCCCCTTGCTCCAAAAGCAGCATATCAACTGCTATGCGATCCTGGAACGCCATAAGACTGGTGGCTGCCAATTGTTCCTTTATCACCACAAATCCCTGTTCAGTATAATTTCCAAGTTTTTGGACATTGTAATGCAGGTAATTTATCCGATCAACATTTTTGTTTGGAGTAATTAAAAGAAAAATAGACTCCCAACCTGCTGCGATCTGATTAGCCAGCTTATACTCATCTGGTACGCCCCGGGGATGCCAATAGCATCAATGTATGTTGGATCTCCCTCTCTCCATGCCGATCGACGCCGTCGCGAGGGGCCCGCCAACATACTGGATTTCTGCGCAGCCAATTGTATCTCCTCCACTGTAGATGGAAAAACAGATACTGGTTAGAGCAGTGAGACCAAAGCACATAGTCCCGCCGAATTTCGGCAGGAGTCGTATAATTTATTTCCACCACACCACCACCACAGGTCAGAACGTGGAATCAGGGGTGCAGTCGGTTTTAGGACGTGGGCACACCACGTCTCATTTATCGCCTCCAGCTTCAGACCATGCCCTGTAAGGTTTTAAGCAGGTAAAATGATTTAAAAGCGACATGTGTTGAAAAGTTATGCTTGTCCTTTGCTGCTCTTGTAACTGGGTAAACATTATTCCATTTCTCACAATTGGGGCTTACATTTTCATTTCTCATTATCTCCATTACACAATCAGGAGTAATTTGCACGGGCACTACTCGTAAGAGAGGGCGGGGCCCCATACATGTTATGCAGGTTTGATTTATAGTAATAGCTGCATTTTCCATCAACAGCAACCAATTATTGCCCGTTTGGGAAATCCCTGTTGCGGAAATGAATTCTCTGGTCATCTCAGATTTTAATTTTACTATGGCGGATCCGGGTGTTTCTATCTATGACGACTTTCTTACCGTCTCCATAGACATGGTCATTGTTGTTGAGACACAATTGTAGAATTTTGTAAAAAGAGTCTTCTCCACCTGCCCATGGACTTAGGAAAAACGTCAGACAAGGATCCACAAGTTAATTTGTCAGTCTGAATAATGATTTGTAATGCCCCCACCGTATGGGTTAATTTTATCAAAGGCCTGATGGTTTTTTCGCAAGTCTTTTGTTTTTGTTTAGTCCCCCAGGTTCCCAAAATTTCCCATTGCAGAAATTAAAAAATTTCATTTGGCGAAAGCTGCGGGGGATTCTTTTCTTTTTTGTTTCTGTCCTACTCTGCCACCGCCGTCCTCGAAAGGCTTATCAGCGATTTCAGAAATATTCCACCTTGATATTAGAATATTGATATATCTTGGTGGCTAGCCAATTAAAACACAAAAGACAGACACTCATCCACGCTCACACTCATAATCAAGGAATTTAGAGTGCTCCCCCAATCATCCATAATTTTGGTTTGTTGGAGTAAAACTGGAGTACCCAGAGAAAACCTACAAATTCTTGAGGACACCAGGAATACTCCACACTCCGGTGTCAGGCCCCAGACGAGATTGGTGGCTGGTTGCGCCTGCCACCCAACCACAGGTCCTGCCTCTAATGACTCAAGGGCTGCCAGGTGTGAGTCATTAGCCAGTGAGGAGTATTTAAGGCCACCAAGAACAGGACCATGCTGCGGGATCGTCTGATCTGCTCACCGATTCCGACTACGCTCGGCCTCCACGACCACGGATACGACTAACGACGCGCCGACGCCATCCCCTCTGGTGCCTGGCCTTTCACTTGGATCATTCTAATAAAGATTCAAGAACCAGACTCACAGCCCTCGCCTGCTTTGGGGTCTTCCACCCCCGATCATAACAGCACGATCCCGCCAACATGGACCCCGCGGGCGCAGGCCAGGCCCCCTCCGACCCAATTTCGCAGGTCGTGGAACAGCATACCCAAGCTATTGCGTACCTCTGTTCTAAGGTATCGAGCATGGCTGAGACCCTGGATGACATACGAGCACTACTCAATTCTTTGCCTCACTCACCAAGTGGACAGCTAACCCCAGCCGATCCCCTGGTAACACCGATATCGCCGCAACAGGGACCTAAGGCTATCCGGATTGACAGCCAACAAGAGAGACAACGAGGGCAGCGGCGAGGTGACTCGCAGGTGGGCGCCATGGTTGGACTTCGGCGCCTGCTTCCGGGTTCCCCCACAGCGGCTGCGCCTCCCCCTCCTGTGGTGACGTCAGAACCCATGCAAATTGGTCGCGCTGGAGCGTCCGAGGAGGAACGCTCGCGACGCCACCGGCAGGTCCTATGCTTCTATTGCGGCAAGGGGGGCCATCTCTCGCCATCATGCCCTGCCCGCCCGGTAAAAGCAGGGGCTCACCAGTAGGAAGGGAGGTCATGGTGAGCCTGGCAGTTGGGGAAGCCTCCCGTCGATTTGTTTTACCAGCATCTCTTTCCTGGGGGGGAAGAGATCACAACACCACTGCCTTGATCGACTGCGGTGCGGACGAGAGTTTTATCGACCGCTCCGTGGCCGCTAAGCTGGGCATCGGGACTCGGGTTATTGAGAGACCCCTAAGTATAACGGCACTGGATGGGCGTACCCTAGGCAGAGTGGAGCGACGGACGGACTTTGTTCTACTCCGCCTATCCGGTAATCACCAGGAGATGGCGTGCTTCTACCTCTTGGACTGCCCGGAGGCGTCTATTGTTCTGGGCCTACCGTGGTTAAGAGAGCACAATCCGGTGATCGACTGGGGGGGACCCAACGTGGTAGCCTGGAGCCCGGCATGCCATACCAAGTGCCTCCAGGCAGCCCACGTACCCCCAGTGTCACCGCCGAGGAAGGATGCCCCTGACCTATCAACAGTGCCCGAGTGCTATCGGGATCTTTCACGGGTGTTTAGCGAGGACCAGGCCTCAGCACTCCCCCCACATCGCCCGTATGACTGTGCCATTGACTTATTGCCTGGTGCTTCCCTTCCTAGGCGGCGGATCTACAACATCTCCAGGCCGGAGCGGGAGGCACTGGATAACTACATCTCTCTTGCGCTGGCATCTGGACAGATTCGCCCTTCCTCCTCCCCCGTCGGGGCGGGGTTTTTTTTGTCGACAAGAAGGACGGCTCGCTGCGCCCCTGTGTCAACTACCGAGGCCTGAATGAGATCACGGTCAGGAACGCGTACCCATTGCCACTCATCGACTCGGCTTTTACCCCGCTACATGGCGCTTGCATTTTTACAAAATTAGACCTCCGAAATGCTTACCATCTGGTCCGGATTCGGGAGGGGGACGAATGGAAGACGGCCTTTTCCACCCCCCAGGGACATTTCAAATATCTGGTAATGCCTTTTGGGCTCTGCAATGCCCCGGGAGTGTTCCAGTCCCTGATCAATGACGTCCTCCGGGACATGCTAAACCGATTTGTTTTTGTTTACCTGGATGACATCTTGATTTTTTCACGAAGCCTCGAGGAGCATGTGCAGCATGTGCACCAGGTGTTGCAACGTCTCCTAGAGAACCGCCTTTTCGCCAAGGCTGAGAAGTGCGAATTTCACGTCTCGGAGACCACCTTTCTGGGGTACGTGGTGGCCGCCGGGGAGATGCGGATGAATGCCAAGAAGGTGGAGGCCGTTACTCAGTGGCCCAGGCCCAGGGGGAGAAGGGAGTTGCAACGTTTTTTAGGGTTCGCTAACTTCTACAGACGTTTCATCAGGAACTATAGCCGCGTCGCCGCACCCCTCACATCACTCAAATCCACGAAACTCCCGTTCTGTTGGTCAGACGCAGCGGAGGCGGCGTTCATTGACCTGAAGTCCCGGTTCACTGTTGCTCCCGTCCTCTCCCACCCCGATCCTAAGTTGCAGTTCCAGGTTGAGGTCGACGCCTCGGAGGTGGGGGTCGGCGCTGTCCTCTCCCTGCGCAAACGGGCAGATGGGAAGTTGCACCCCTGCGCCTTCTTTTCCCGTAGGCTGTCTCCAGCTGAACGCAACTACGGCATTGGTGACAGGGAACTGCTCGCGGTGAAGATGGCCCTGGAGGAATGGCGACACCACCTCGAGTGGGCTAGCCAGCCGTTCGCGGTTCTGACTGACCACAAGAACCTGCAATATCTCAGGTCGGCCCGGAGGCTAAACCCTCGCCAGGCCAGGTGGACCATGTTTTTCAGTAGATTTAATTTCATGCTTAACTATATCCCAGGTTCCAGGAATGGGAAGTCGGATGCGCTATCCCGTGTTTTTCAGTCCCCGGACTCGGAGGAGGAGCCCCCAACGATCCTACCTCCCTCCTGCATGGTGGCTAGCATGAGGACGGGGCTGGAAGCCGAGGTAGTGAGGGCCCAAGAGCTGGAGCCAGACCCAAGAAGAGGTACGCAGAAGGACCTGTATGTTCCGACTTCAATGCGGTCCAAGGTACTTGAATGGGCCCACACCTCCCGCCTGACCTGCCACCCAGGGGTTGCCCGCACACAGGCGGTATTGCGCCAACGCTTTTGGTGGCCGACATTAAGGGCAGATACGCAGTCTTTCGTATCTGCCTGCCAGGTGTGTGCACGCAACAAGTCCTCCACCAAGCCAAGCTCTGGTCTACTCCTCCCACTCCAGATTCCTAGTTGTCCCTGGTCTCATATTGCGGTCGACTTCGTTACGGGCCTTCCCAAGTCCCAGGGTAACACCACCATACTCACCATAGTCGACCGGTTTTCCAAGGCGGCCCACTTCATCGCCCTCCGAAAACTACCCTCAGCCCAGGAGACAGCCGACCTCCTCACGCAGCATGTTTTCCGCCTGCATGGAATTCCGGCCGACATCGTTTCCGACCGGGGTCCACAGTTCACTTCACACGTCTGGTCTGCCTTCTGTTCAGCCCTGAAGATCACTGCAAGCCTCTCCTCGGGATATCATCCACAGTCTAACGGTCAGTGTGAGCGCACAAATCAGCAGTTGGAGGCAGCAATTCGCTGCGCCACCCATGCCGACCCGACCACTTGGAGTGAACATCTGCCCTGGATAGAATATGCCCACAATTCCCACCCTAACGCCTCCTCCAACCTATCCTCTTTCAAGTGCTCCCTAGGCTACCAACCCCCCGCATTCCCTTCCCTGGAGGCGGAGATTGCCGTGCCCTCCGTCCAGGCCCACCTAACCAGATGTGGCCGTATCTGGGAGAGGGCCCGGGCCGCGCTTCAGCTTGCTTCCGACCGTGCCCAAGGGCAGGCCAACCGCCACCGGTCCCCCGCACCAGCCTACGTCGTGGGTCAAGAGGTTTGGCTGTCCACCCGTGATCTTCCCTTAAAGACCAAGTCCCGGAAGCTGTCTCCCCGCTTCATCGGCCCCTACAAAATCGAACGGATAATAAACCCATGTGCCGTGCGCCTCAAGCTCCCACCTCCCCTCCGCAACCACCCCACCTTCCACGTTTCCCAGATCAAGCCGGTCAAGACAAGTCCTCTGTCCTCCCCTAACCCTCCCCCACCCCCTCCGCTGATGATCGAGGGGGGTCCGGCATTTCTGGTAGAACGGCTTTTGGACATCCGCCGCCGGGGTCGCGGCCTGCACTACCTGGTGGACTGGAAGGGGTACGGTCCTGAGGAGCGCAGCTGGGTTCCTGCCCGCCACATCCTCGCCGGGGACCTCATCAGGGACTTCCACCGGGAACACCCGGGGGCCCTTCGTCGCGGGCCACCTGGCCCGCATAGGGGGGGAGGTACTGTCAGGCCCCAGACGAGATTGGTGGCTGGTTGCGCCTGCCACCCAACCACAGGTCCTGCCTCTAATGACACAAGGGCTGCCAGGTGTGAGTCATTAGCCAGTGAGGAGTATTTAAGGCCACCAAGAACAGGACCACGCTGCGGGATCGTCTGATCTGCTCACAGATTCCGACTACGCTCGGCCTCCACGACCACGGATACGACTAACGACGCGCCGACGCCATCCCCTCTGGTGCCTGGCCTTTCACTTGGATCATTCTAATAAAGATTCGAGAACCAGACCCACAGCCCTCGCCTGCTTTGGGGTCTTCCACCCCCGATCATAACATCCGGAAGGTCTGGATCCACTCCGCATTAGTAGATCCTCAAACCGCAAGGTTGTTGCCTGAAGAAACTAGGTAATTAATGTATTAGATTCACGTGCCACATATCTAAAAATAGAAATTTTTTCAATTGCCACCGCCCCTTACCCCAGTCAGTCAGCATGTGGACTGCCATGTGAGTGGCTGTGATTAACTATCTATTCGCCAATAATGCAACAACGGAAAAGTTGTGACACGTTGAAACACACACACACCCCCTTTAAGTATATTAACCGTTTGTAAAATTTTTATCTCCATGTTCTGCATTAAGTTACACCCCCTTTCAACGCTATCGAATTTTGCCCATTCTAGTCAACCCATCTACTTAAAGCATTTCTCAAAGTTTGATATTTTATAATTTGGAGATGTTATTTTCTAAACATAGACATTATTTCATCACTTGTTTCACACCATGAAAGGCCCTACCAGAATTTGTTGTAGATATTCCCCTTTATTTAAGCTTGTTATTGCCAATCGTTATCACCGTAACATTTAGGTGTATTAACCCCATAATTGCAATGCAGTAAGTTTTGGCTAAATTCTTAATTTGTATGCCCCTAAAGTAATAGACAGTAACGTCCCAATAGTCATCAATATGACCTATACCAAAGCATATTCCCCCTTCAGGCCAAACAGGGAACGTCTTTTGTGCACTTAAAGATGCTCCATGTTTCTTCTAGGGAAACCATGCCTATCCTAAATCAATTATCTTATCTACCCCAACCAGGTTCAATTTACCTAATAATTTGGACGAATGCCACGACATTTCTCATGCCATTTCTGCATTGTTAAATTTCATGTCTGATCTCTTTAACAACCAAATAACTCTTAATACCTAAGACATAATTTGTAAATCAATCCATACTATGTTTACTTAAGACAAGAGCTATTTCCTATAGCTCTCTGTTACCACAAGAAAAATCTACAATAATTAAATTAGAGAAATCAACCTTTTACTAGGCATTTCCTAATTACAATTTTCAATGCTTAATAAAGGACCCACAAATTGACACCAATATGCCATAATATTGTAAAAAACAAAATTCCATTCATTTTTCTTTAAACAGCCAATCTCCTATATTAAAGTATTTTGAACAATCCAACCATTCAAAAACAGTATTAATATCGTTTTATCTTCCAAAACTAGGTCTCTTCAATTAAGAGCCCTTTGAACTTCACAAAACAAAAAATAAAATAATAATAATAGTATTATCCCCAATTCCAAAGCTTTTACCAAATCAATCTTTGCCAAACAGATTTTCTATCACCTCGAAAGACATTTCTGATTAAATCCAAAAAATAAGTGCGAAGATAATCGCGGAACCCTGCATCCCTTGCAGACTATGTTTTGTTCTTATTCTGAAGTGTTTAAACGGAAGCGCGCCCTTAGCCGCTGACTGTGACCTTCACGCTCGCTTCAAAAGCAGCATTCTTATCTTTTGTTGGCATTCCTAAGTGCTCTCTTTTTTTTAGCACAATGCTTCGCCTCCTGTGTACAATTATAACGCTTTTTAGAGAAGACTAAATTGATTACTCTCCCGATATCCAACTGTTAGAATTATTATGGAATATTCTATATGTGTTGTAAGCATTTTTCAAGAAGTAGTAAGGCTATAAATCAAGTCATGGGAACATGGACTTTTTCCTCCACATTCGACTCCTCAAGGGCAAAGAAAAAGAGGACACAGCGTTACGGACACTTCTCCCGGCAGGACCCAATGAGACTGTTATGACGAGACTCCACCAGCAGATTTGAAAATACGGCTTTGCTTACATTATAATACTGCTTTGTTTACATTATAATCCTGCTTGGTTTACTTAAGAATGCTTTGTTTACATTATAATCCTGCTTGGTTTACTTTAGAATGCTTTGCTTACATTATAATACTACTTTGTTTACCTTATGATGAAAATATTATGCAATTCTTCACACCATTGTTTTGGGGGTTCTCACACCAGCGAGGGTGTTATGGTACTGATTACATAAACATGTTTTTCGAATGTCGCGATTAAATACAATGATTCAGTTACTACAATTTAGAATGCACTGTGGACTGAGACGACGTCACAAGGCATTTCCTTGCAAGTGTAACCAGAAATGTTGAAAGATGTTTTTCCTTTTTTAATTAAATATTACTAATAATGATTTAAAAGGTTTGAATCATTATTCTAACACAACTATATCACAATATTTTGCCAAGACCCCATAATCACAATATACTGCAAGCATAACTATATCATAGCAAAAACCCATTACTGCCCTCAAGTTTGCTTCAGCACCCCCAAGGCCAATTAACAGAGCGTTTCCCCCGCAGTCGACGCATTATTTGGCAAGTTTAGAGTATGACAAAAACGCAGTTTTGGCAACCCCGCTAAACATTTAATTGGCCATTTTGTATTTCTGTTAACCAAAATATTCCCGCTAGCAGACGGGAACGAAACCAGGATAAGCCACAATAGCCATTTCATTCCAGTACATTGACAGTACATTTAGTTACTATTAACAAAGTATGCCTAGCACTTGGAAATAACCATTTTAATTGCCGTTTTACAACTTTCAGCATCACACAAAAAAATCCAAATGAATTAATTCACAAAGAATGTGATCTCTGGTTTAAAATTAGCTCAACATCCTCATGTTCAAAATCCTCATTCAAATCATTTTGAGCAGGCCTGTCTTGTTTTTAGAGACCTTTTTGTCCAGGCAATCACGCGATATATGCCCCAATTCTCCACAAACCCACCACATAGCATTTTTGAAAACCCGATTTCATTTGTTTTTTCCAACCTCTTGGCTTACATTCCTATCCTCTCCCGTCAGCCGAGGAGGCCGCGCTATCTTTTATTTTTTTTCACACAACGGACCCGTTTTATCACTCTTCTTTCTGTGGAACAAGCCGCCTCGCTTGTATCTCCCTTCACATATTATATATAGATTACTTCTATGCTTAGTGCATATTTTATCCTGCAGGTTTTAATATTTCATGCATATTTAAGTTGGCCAGCAAACCCATAATTTTTTATCCATAAATTTAGGTGATTTAACCCTTGTAGCGCTTTGATTTGCAACAAATTTCATCTTTACACGGCAGACACTGTTTCGGATCGTCGTCGCTAGCCGCTTTGATATTCGAGCTGCCCATTTTGAAGGGAGTTTGCGTGCACTCAGTTATCAGTTAGTAAATTTCTTTTCCGCGGAACGACACACGTAACACACGCAACACAAATGTATACCCTAGCGTGATATACTGTCAGAGCTATATTTGTACCTTCCGTACAGGACATCCCGAACTGCCCCAAGTTCCTAATGTATAACCTAGCGTGAAATACTGTCAGAGCTATATTTGTACCATTCCGTACAGGACACCCCGAACTGCCCCAAATTCCTAATGTATAACATAGCGTGAAATACTGTCAGAGCTATATTTGTACCTTTCCGGACCGCGGCACAGGACACCCCGAACTGCCCCAAGTTTTATAGACTCATGCTCTGTCTCTTTACCTGGTAGTGACTAGTATCCCCAGGGTTTTACGCAGTCCCCCTGGACGCGAGTCTCATTTAAAAAATGGACCTCACGTGCAATGCCCCTTCGCGCATTTGGAACCCGTCAACAAACGCAGACATTCACGTGGACTTACCAGATATGTCACCAGATGTCTTTTTCAGAGGGTTAGTCGTCAACCGTCAAGAATCCAGGCGCCCCTTCGAGTCATCCAGCCCGGAAAAGGGTATTTAAGCGCCGTGCATGGTCTTTCCAGATATCGAACGGAAGCGTCCTGGATTCTGCTTCGGTATCTTGACCACAGGCTCGAAGGACCAAATGTTAGGTTTATCCTTAGGTATTTCCAAACTCAGCTTTCAATAAAAAAGGCATCTGTAGTCACATCTCCATTTAATTCTTGCAAGAGAGAATACATCCACCCGCTCGTCCGGTCAAGGTTATTCTCTCAACTCGAAGTCCGTTTCGCTAATTTATTCATAAGACTTCAACGCCATGCCCCACAGAAGTCTAAACATTCGTAGAGTTTCACAACAATTGTGTACAGTTATCAAAACAATTGTAGGTCTTGTCGAATCTTCCCAAAACAGTCCTTGGTTCCCAAGAGCACCTGTCGTGAGCCCTCCCCATGCCCAAGGCCATTCCCTGTCCTCTTGATGTGAACCACAGTCCTTACTAGCTCTCTTCAATTACGTTGGCCATTTTAATTGCCGATTTACAAGTTTCAGCATCACACAAAAATTCCAATTGAATTCCATTCACAAAAAATGTGATCTCTGGTTTAGCTCAACATCCTCATGTTCAAAATCCTCATTCAAATCATTTTGAGCAGGCATGTCTTGTTTTTAGAACAAAACAGCCCATCGCCTCGCTCCTATCAACCAGCCGAGGACCGCTATTTTTACAAAACAGCACATTTTGCCTTTCCCCGCCTCGTCATCAAAAACAATAATTTGTATCTGTGGAACAAGCCGTGTCGCTTCTATCTCCATTCATATATTATTCATATATATTACCTCTATGCATTAGTACGTACATTATCCCGTAGGATCAATATCTTATGCATATTAAGTTAGCAAAACCATATTTATTTTATCAATAAGTTTAGATGTCTAATTCTAAAAGCGCTCTGATCTTCAACAAATTCCCAATCTTTACACGGCAGACACATCTTCGGATCGTCGTCAATAGCCGCTTTATTGTTTGAGCCACCCATTTTGGAGTGATTCGTGTGTAACCTCGTAGTACCTTTTTTCTTTTTCCTCCTGTTTCTCCTTAGGCTTTAACAACTACGCACACAACCAAAACAACGTCGACCACCACGTTTTATAGACCACACCCGTGTCTACCTGCTAGTGACTAGTATCCGCAGGGTTTTAAAAATCGCTAATCCCCAGGACGCGAGCCTTATTTCTCAAAATGAGGCCATCGTGTGAGATGCCCTTCGCGCATTTGGAACCCGTCAACAATATGCAGACATTACACGGGGACTCACCAGAAATGCCGATAGATGCTTCCAAAAGTTGGATAGTCTTCAACCGTCCAGAATCCAGGCGCTGCTGAGAAATAATCCAGCCTGGAAAAGGGATTCTTGCCGTGCACGGTCACTCCAGATATCTAACCGCAGCGTCTGGATTCCTTATCGGTGTGTTGACCCCGGCTACTCGAAGAACCAAATGTTGGAATAATGATTAATACCAGTAAATCATTATTAGTAATATTTAATTAAAATTGGAAGACATCTTTCACATATCTGGTTACAACTTGCAAGGAGGATACTCGTAACGCCGCTTCGTTCACAAGCATTCTGACATGCAGTATATTTTTCATCGTATTTAGTCACGACAAACGGAAAACATTTCATGTAATCTGATTCAAAACAATTGCATAAGACGATAAACAACTGTGTAAGAATTGCAGAAGTAAGCATTATAAGGTAAACAAAGCAGCCATATTTTTTAAACAATAATGCGATTATCGCCATCTGCCAGAGTCCAGTCCAAACACGATACGAGTTTCTTGCCGATCAGCAGATACACAGGGTTTGTTGCCATTATAGTCCTGAAAACAATGAACTGGCCTTGAGCGCAGCTGTGGGGGAAAGTGTCCTCAGGCGTGGTCCCAACATAAATCATGAATTAATTTATAGCCTTATTACTTATTAAAAATGCTTACAAAACATATAGAAACATCCCATAATAAATCCAACAGAACCATTCAGCCATGCCTATGCTGTCATACACATGGGACTAGCTGTTACAATACACAGCAGAAGGAACAACACCTCAATGCCGCTGGAAATTCGGAGCTGGACAAAAGTGCCGGGAGAAGAAGCGATGCTTCAGACCAACCATTCGATCATGGGATAAGATGGAAGAGCTGTCGGCGCTTAACAGGCCGGAAACGGAGTCGAGGGGTTCTACTCTGCTACTGTTGTCTTCAGCTACAGACTACTGAGGAACTGTGCGGATAAGCTTGGAAGAGTGACTCTGCATATTCTCTACCTCGGTCACAGTCTGCAGAAGTTCCCCATCTTGTGGAAGACTTCCTGTGTGTGGTTCCAGTTTTATCCAACTCTACAACGTCTTTTTCTTGAGTCTGTATCCGTTTTTGCTACCGCAACCAAGATGGCGCAGCTCAAGTGGCAGCCAGTGGCGGTAGCTCCGTCCACTCTTGCTCGTTTTGTGTTTTTGCTGCTTTTCTGTCTTATTGATTTGATTTGGTGATTCTAAATGATCCCATATACTTTACTTTGCTTTGTACTTCGTGCTTTTGCTTTGCTTTGTACTTTGTGCTTTTGCTTTGTTGTTCTGCGCCCTTTGCGACTGTATTGTCTAACTTGTAACTATATGTAACTATGCCTTTCCTGTATGTGCATTTTCACCCTCTTGCTACTGTCACAATGAAATTTACCGAATACGGGATGAATAAAGTTATCCAATCCAATTTCACTCATTGGAGTGGGGGGGAGTGGCCCTGATCAAGCCATTCCTTCTCCATCTATTAGTGTAGGAATTAATTTCCTCTAGGAATCTGATGGGCATGAGTTCTGTTAGGTATTTCTTTTTGGGTGCTTTATCTTCAGAGTCTGTCTCAGGCTGTTGCTCAAATTGATTGTTTGGTGGCCCCTTTGTGTTACAATGGTGCTGGCCACCTGCTATATGTATCCCGATGTTTTATAAATGAGGTATTCTAGTTTTGGCTTGTCTGAGCGCAACAATGCAGGCGTCTGCACAATAAAATTATGCTGTTTACAAACCTCCCTGTTAGGTTCACCAATAGGCATTCCCAAATGAACGCACAAATAAAGAGACAAGAAAATCTTCTGGGTTTTCTTGCAAGGAGAATCGAACCTTTCAGGTCTCTGCCCAGGTTCGTTCTGGCATCACACGTATCTTTTCCTTGTTTATTAGCTTCAAGGACCCGAGTTACAATGGACTCAGCTCTCAAGGGAGGGGTGGGAAACAGAAGTGAGACGTCAAATAGTCAAAACAACTGAAGGTCATGTGCAGCATAAGGATCTTCTCCACATTCCAGCAGTCCAAGTGGATTCAGCTTCCCTTTTGTTTAGTCTAATTAGGAGCAAAGCATTTACTTCGTTGCAAGCAGGCATTTTAGATGTAGTAAACGAAGCACTTTCTTCATTGCAAGCAAATATATAATAATGTAAAACTAATAACCTTAACCCCTGTTTTTTGGCCACACCCACAATTTTTGGTGAAACCCGCTCAGGGTTCTATCACACCCATGCCCATCCTACCACCTGGAGCGACCAGCTGCCCTGGATTGAGTATGCTCTCAATTCACACCCTAATTGCTTTTCCAATCGGTCCCCTTTTGAGTTTTCCATCACTTATCAACCTCTCTTATTCCGTCTCTGGAGGCGGACATTGCTGTGCGGCCCATTCAAGCACACCTAGCCATATGTGCCCATATCTGGGACCAAGCTCTAGCTGCGCTACAACGCTACTCTGCGTGCACCCAGAGACAGGCCAATCGCCGTTGTGAAAAAAAAAAACAGCAGTCACAACTCCTCATCACCTTTTGCACCGAAAACCTCCCACAGAAGCTCTTTCTGCTGCCTTGCTAGTGGCAATTTAGAGTGTTTAACCAGTCTATCCTGCATGTTTTGGGGATGTGGGAGGAAACTGAAGTACACAGACAAAACCCAGGCAAGCCCGGGGAGAACAAGCAAACTGAAAATAGTGAGTGCCCACCTGGGATCAAATCCTTTACCCCAGAAATGTGAGGCTGACGCGCAAACTACTTGGCCGCCAGATCCTAATTTTTCACGATAATTTAAAAGCCTTTCGGATACATTTCTGCATGGATTTGTGCCCAATATGTTATCTGCTTTCATTTTAAATTCACTAGCTGTAGGTTTTTTTTAAATTTTTAAAAACCTTTGTTATGATTGTCTTGGTAGCAGAACCGAATTGGTCCTAGATGCAGGAAATCAGGCGGACAAAATGGAGTGCAGGGGCACTAACGTAAAATGTTAATAGAAACAGACAGTTCACAAAATTAGACCTTACAAACAAAAGCTGGGAAAATCTAATAACACAAAGAAACAAACTAACTGATGAAAAACACAGAGGGAAGACGCACACCAACATGACCTTTCATGGAATAATACGCGAGCAGGGTTCCTCCTGTCTAGAAGTTGCGGAACGCAGTCCATATGAGACTTCCAAGTATCTCGATAACTGCTGGTTGCTCGTTTTTTGAATGTATTTTTTTTCCAGCTGGCAGTCAGGCTTGTTTTTATTATTATTTTTTTTCCCCTGGTGGCCATGCTCAGGAAGAAAAAAACTTTAATTAAAAAAAACAACCTCAGGGAAAAATTTATAAAATGAAGAAGAAAAAAGATATAAATCAAAAAACAACCTTGGAAATAAATTAATCAGAAATAGCATAGTTTAAAAAATAATTCAAAAACAACTCTCAAAACAAATTAATAAGAAAAACAGGTTATCTGTTGGTTCCCTGAGGTCTCCATGCTGGCGGTACTGCGCAGCGTTTTGGCCTGACCGAAATTGGACTTTGCGCCTGTTGAGACTCTTGAGAGCAACTTCTTTTGGCACCTGCGGTCTGATTCTGACCTTGTGATTTTTCCTTTGGCAGATTGTATCGAGGAGCTGCATGCTGATTGGTGGGGTCCTATGGCCCTCTTGTAGCCTTCTGCAGATGCCCGCGCTCTGCCAGCCCTGCACATCCCAGCTGCTGCCGACTTGAACAGCGGTGACATAGTGTTGTTCTGTCATCTACAGTGTTGCAGCCTCAATGTCGGGTGTTGCCGCAGGTGCTTTGTAGCTTGGCTTTTTCGACATGCTTGGGTGTTGCCTTTTGCCCACCTGGCAATTTGCTACTGGAGCAGTTGCAGGCACCATCCCAGTCCGCTAGCCTCATGGTCCCACCTGGGGCTGGATGTCGATTGCTTCTTCCACCCTCAGCTCAATTGCTAGACTGCTCTGGTTTTATGCCCTTGGATGGTCTCCATCTTGGCCCAATGGAGGCCCTGATGTATGGTTTATAATTCTGCACACCGCGCCCTGGGGTTGGTCCGTGTGTCCCCCAGGAGGAGTTTCCCCTGCTCTCTCTAGTTTTCCACTGGGCGTGCCCCAGCCCTCTGGGCTTGGCCTAAATTCCTACTATGCATTGCTGCTGCTCAGACGGCTGTGGCTGGCGCAGAAGAGGGCAACCTATGGGGACACTCTGCTACTGTTGGATCCCCTCGAGACAACTTATCTGGGGTTGCCCTGTTTTGCAGCTGGCCTTTCGACGGACCTCTGTGTCTCCTCAGCTAGAGGGTTGTTCTTCCCATCTGGGGGACTGATTATGGCTCCCAAAGCCTCTGCATTTCCGCCTGTGTCTGTAGCTGCTGGAAGGTCCAGCATCTGTTCGGTTGTGTCAAGCTGGCATTTCTGGACGTCCTGTCCCGCTCCTTTGATTAGATGGGAGGAAGACCAGTCTGATTGTCCTGGCCACACGGCTTTGGTCTCTTTGCACACCCTAATTAGAATGGAGTATTCAGGGTGAGCCCTAATGGTCTATGCTGCAGTGGCCTAGGCTCGATGCCCTAAGTTTTCTGGTGGCATAGTAGGGAACCGGTAGATGCCCTACCTAGGGGGGGGCTCATCCCCGTGAGGGTCTGCACTCCCTGCAGTAGGGCTTACAGTTGGTGCTCCAAGGCTGTGCTGGCCCCCTTCGATTCCCCGGTTACTTGACTGTGCTTCTGCATGCCATGACTGTTGTGTGTATTGTGGTGCTCTGGGGACTTTTGGTGCCACCGAGTGACTCCCTTATCAGTCGGCCTTTGCACCTTGCTTGGG
The DNA here is from genome assembly GCF_051989625.1 of Stigmatopora argus. Classification (NCBI taxonomy): domain Eukaryota; kingdom Metazoa; phylum Chordata; class Actinopteri; order Syngnathiformes; family Syngnathidae; genus Stigmatopora; species Stigmatopora argus. The sequence goes on from NC_135399.1 coordinate 2,469,305, forward strand.
ATTTCCCTCCTCCTGGTGAGGGCAGAGTCAGTGTGGAGATGTGGTGCCCTTTCTGGGTGCCATGTACTAATGGAGATTTTACTGTGGGTTTCCTTGACTGGGCACTTCCTGCCAGAGTGCACTGTCGCTGTACTGGGGAATTTACTGGGTCCTGATTTGCCACAAAGGGCATTTCTCAAAAGGCAATTTGTGCCTCGGATTCATGGTTATCATCTGGCACATTTTGGATGTTACTGCCTGTTTGTCACCTGTCCCCACCCAGTGATCTTCGTGTTCCCAGAGTTTTCCATGTGTGAAATTCTGTGTGACCTTGCTGGTATTGGTCATTCAGTGCTTACGGCACCGCCTCTAGCAGTCAGAAGGGGTGTAATGGAATGAAAGTTACACATGTAACTACGTTCCAGAATGCCAGTGTTCAGTCACTCAGATTCCTCATGCCCACGCGAGAAGATTCTGTAGGAACTGAAACTACAGTTGCATCGGAAACTATACCCTCCCTGGGGTCAGGTGACTTCAATGGTACTGTGATCCTTATTCACTTCACGGCTTCAACTTTCGCAGCTTCACAACATCGCAGATCTTTTCAGAGGTATATAATTTTTTTAAAAATAAAAATGCCTAAATCTATGCTGAAACTCGCAACTCGCAACTGGAAGACAGATGAAGAATGGCGGTGAAAAATGGCGGAAGTCAGGGCACCGCTTCATCTCTCAGTGCCGGAGAAAGAATATACAATAGAGGGAGAAGGGGTGCGCCAAATATCATATATACCAGGGGTCGGGAACCTTTTTGATGGAAAGAGCCATAAATAATTCACATTTTTTAAATGTTAATCCTTGAGAGCCATGCTCCGAATTTAAAAGTCAACATACATGAAAATGTGTGCCTTTTTTGTCACTTCACCACTTTTAAAGTACAAAAAGTCTCTGAATTATTTTGACAACATTGTTACGTTGTTGCTAATCAATGAGTATCAATGAGAAAATCCATGCAAAAGAGTGTGATGAAAAAAAAATGATTATAAGGCGCTGGGGGTAGTGCCAGTGCCATAATACCAACGTAACGCTCCTATTCCTGCGCTTTCTCACCAACAATTTCCATAGTTTACCTCACTGGTTAGTGGAGAGCCATATGCACCCATCAAAAGAGCCATATGTGGCTCCCGGGCCATAGGTTCCCTACCCCCGATATATACAGTGCCTAGACGCATTATGTCTTGTCATTTTCTGTTTTGTTGCAAGGGAATAAATAAGAATAAATTCTCATGAGGTGAAGAGGTCCAAGATGTAGCAGATGGTTTCTCCGCCCAGGTTGCCGTCCTGGATGTTGCAGCAACTGCCACGGCGCTGCTACTTTCGCTTGACCACCGGTATGCGCGTGGCGTTGTTCACCGCTCAAAGCTCACATCTTCCGAGGTGCAAGTTCTCGTGTGGACTAAGCGACCCCGTCCTGACTCAGATGAATAAAAAAATTAACCAGAATTATGATGGATTTATGCCGTAGATACGGCCATGAAGCTGGCATGACAAGAGGACGTCAACACACTGCAAGGGGCCACTCGGCAGGAGCCTGAAGACAACATTGATGAATGACGGAGCCATTGAATTTGGCAATCGTCTTGACACTGTCAAGACAACAACAGCAATTTTGTACAAGAAAAATGCCTCTCAAATCTGACAAAGAGCCAAAGCAAACAGGTGGAATGAAGAGTTGTGCAAAGAAAAGGCAAACGTTGACAATCAATATTAAGCGTGAAATAATTGAAAAATACGAGAGTGGAGTACGTGTCACAAAGCTTGCTCGTTGTCATAGATGATATCGTGCCACTTGGAAATTCCTTGGGGCTGGAGGTTAACGAGGCAGATGTGAATAATAATAATAATCGGACATAGGCTTTGACATCATGATTGACTCGACAAAAAGCCTAATTGTCATCATACCCAGAAGATCTGCCTATGACGAAATTGGGACTTAATCGCCGAGCACCACGAAGAACTCATGGCACAGGATTTAATCGAGCTCCAGGAGAGTGAACATTTGTTGCGGGAACTCAGTGGCGAGGAGGAGGTGGAAGAGGGGCACCGCCTGGCTAATAAGGATATCAAAGACATGCTAGCGAAGTGGCAAAAGTTTTCGGATTTTGTAGAAAAGAGGCACCCTGACAAGCTGGCAAGTGGTAGCGCGTTATAGTATTGTGAGGACATTTGTGGGCGTCATTTTCGAAATATTTTGAAGGGAAGGCAAAAACAAACAACCCTTGATGCGTTCCTTTTAAAAACTCCCGCTGAATGTCCGGGTGGAGTCAACCCGGAGAACAAAGGTAAAAAAAATTAAAACGAAATTAGATTTCAGTTTTGTGTAAAGTTACATTAAACGTATGTTTGAGTGTGTCTGTATATATTAATCCAAGTTAATTTAAATTTGTTTGTTCTGTTACGAGTGCGTTGCCGTGGAATAGCCCCCCCACCCCCTCTCTGTCCCTCTCTCTACCCTCCACGAAATCCGTGTAATTTCAGTTCTTTTAAACACATTTTATTACTATTAAACCACTAGTTATGTGTTACTTTGTTAATAGATGGCGAATTAGAAGAAATAAAATATTTTTTCCAATCCAATATCCTGTTTTTGGTGTTTTTTCAGAAGGTTGGAACAAATTAATTGGTTTTTAGTTCATTTCAATGGGAAATGTTCGTTCGAGTTATGAGCTCAGTCTCGGAACAAATTAAGCTCGTATGTCGAGGTACCACTGTAGTCATATTAAAAAATAAAAATAAAAACTACAATTTTATTTAGTGGCTTTGGAAAAGGGAGTTAAAACATTCTGGAAATAAAAATGTGATCTCATTAGAATGGTTTCAATTAAAATTGTTTATAGTTGGATCCAATCATCCACCACTACTTCATGAAAGCTTCAAGGTTTGACCCATACATACAAGATCATCGTCTTATTGCTTTTTTTATGTAATCATCAGATTCTTTCATCGGGTTTAGTGCTGTATACACAAAGCTGAATCTTATCAAGAGAATTGGAAATGGATGGGGACTTGATCCAGGGACAAGGGTCCATCTGGTGATGCTATTGAAGGATTAGCCCATAATTAGGTCATAGGCTTGATGCGTATGTTTATGTGTTCTCATCTCATTTTCTGAACCGCTTTGACCTCATTAGGGTTACGGGGGTGCTGGAGCCCATCCCAGCTGACTCCGGGCCAGAGGCGGGGGACACCCTGAATCGGTGGTCAGCCAATCGCAGGGCACAAGGAGAAGGACAACCATGTACATTCACACCCATACCTAATGTTGTGTTGAGCTTACAAAATACCCCATCCAATTAACTACTACACACAATCAATGCGTTTTTTTGTGCTAATGTATGAATTATTTATATAAATTGCTCTGTTGCTAAATTGAGTGGTTGGATGAAGTATTGTTGATAATAAAGATGTTTTATGACTTTCGTCTCAAAAGATTTTTCAGTTACACGTTTTTGGTAACAATAGTTGCTCTTATTTGGTTAGGAGTGATAATTCCAGGGGTATCAGTTAAGATCAAATCACATTCTGCACCCCGAAAATATTCTTTTGTACCCTAAAATAATTTGTTAATATTTACTTTTTTTTTTTTTTTTTGCAAAACATCTGCAGCAAGTTTCATCTAGTATGGCTAGAATATGAGTCTCATCTCATTTTCTGAACCGCTTTAACCTCATTAGGGTTGCGGGGGGTGCTGGAGCCTATCCGAGCTGACTCTGGCCCAGAGGCGGGGGACACGCTGAATTGGTGGCCAGCCGATCGCAGGGCACAAGGCGACAGACAACCATGCACACTCACACCCATACCTACGGGCAATTTAGAGTGTCCAATCAGCCTACCATGCATGTTTTTGGAATGTGGGAGGAAACCAGAGTACCCAGAGGAAACCCACACAGGCCCAGAGAGAACATTCAAACTCCACACAGGTGGACCGACCTGGATTTGAACCCAGGACCCCTTAGCTGTGAGGCTGATGTGCTAACCATTCGCTCCACCGGGCCACCTTAGAATATGAGTAAATAATAAATATTCAGATTAACTGTCAACATTTTTTTATTATAATCGTACATATGTGTCAATTCCTTGTGTACGATTGAGAACCCCTTCACTACCACTTCTTAGGCCATTTTATTTACCATATCTGGTCCGTCTACTTCACTGAAAGTATGTTCTATGTTTTCCTTACAACTTTCCTTGTGCTTGCGCGACGTGTGTACATTAGCAGCACACTAGTAGATAATATCATTGACCTGGATGTAGCATCATTTATACACTGCGCACTACGTAGTATTTGGTGGCACAGCAAATACATAGTGTTGGGGGGATTAGGAGTCCTTCTTGGCCCGCAGAACACCAGAGGGAACTGGTGGGTACCGGCTGGACAAGCGGCTTCTTCACCGATTCTGTTATAACCTTTATGGACAGAATGTCTTGACGCAGCCATGAGGTTGAGTGGGTACGGTTTGGTGGCTTCAATCTTGCATCCCTGCTTTTTGCAGATGATATATTTTGTCTCTCTCTGTGTTTACTATATTTTATTTTTACGATTAATCTGACCACAATCTCCAACTTTCACTGGAACGATTTGAAACCAGGTGTGAAGCAGTCAGGATGACAATGAACACCCCCAAATCTGAGACAATGGTCCTCTGCGAGAAAAAGGTGGCATGCCCTCTTCAGGTCAGGGATGAGGTCCCTCCCGAGGTTTAAATATCTCGGGGTCTTGTTCACGAGTGAGGGAAGAATGGAGTGGGAGATCGACAGGCAGATTGGAGCGGTGTCTGCAGTGATGCGGTCACTGCATCGATCCGTCATGGTGAATTTTACCGGTGAATCTACCATCCTATCCTTATGTTTGATCACAAGTTGTGGGTCGTGACCAAAAGAACAAGATCCCAAGTGGCTGAAATAAATTTCCTCCCTTAGAGATAAGGTTAGAAGCTCCGTCATCCGGGAGAGGCCGCTGCTCCTCTGAGACGTGAGGATGATGATCTGGCTCGGGCATTTTTTCAGGATGCCTCATGGATGCCTCCCTGGTGAGTTGTTCCAAACACACCCCAGGTGGAGGGCACAGGGCCGACCCAGGACTCACTGGGGAATGCCTTAGGACCTTCCCGGAAGAGCGGGATGAAGTGGCTGGGGAGAGGGAATTCTGAGCTTCCATTATGAAGCTGCTGCGCCAGTGACCAAACCTCGGATAAGTGGAGGAAGATAAAGAAGTAAATATCTCATCTCATCTCATTTTCCGAATGGCTTTATCCTCATTGGGGTCGCGGGGGGTGCTGGAGCCTATCCCAGCGATCTCCGGGCTAGAGGCGGCGGACACAGGGCACAAGGAGACAGACAACCATGGACACTCACACCGTCTGTTATTTCAATTGTGGGACCGGTTATATATATATATATATATATATGTATATATATATATATATATATATATGTATATATATATATATATATATATATATATATATATATATATATATATATATATTATATATATATGTATATATATATGTATATGTATATATATGTGTATGTATACATAACCGATAACAATATCCATCCTCCTTTCTTTCTTCCTTCTTTTCTATCGCCATCTAATGATGAAAGTCGATATCTCTTTGTATATAAATAATGAAATGCCGCTAGGAAGTGGATTTTACCCCATTTTTGTGCATTGATTTATTGATTATTTTTTATGTGTCGCAGCTCTAGCTGCAGTAGAGGGTTTGTAGCCATAATATAGTTTTATATATATACATATATATGTAAATATATATGTAAATATATATGTATATGTATATATATATATATATATATATATATATATATATAACCGATAACAATATCCATCCTCCTTTCTTTCTTCCTTCTTTTCCGCCACTGATCGCCGCAAATCTGCAAACAAATCCATTTGTTTTCCTCCGTCGGGCATTGTGGGTGGAGTTTGCGATGTCTGGCTGGCTCACTTTGGCTTTTGTCCGCCTACTAGCCAATCATAGTTGGTGAAAGTGATGACGTATCCCTATGCCTGCGAAATGGCCTTGGTGTCACCAAATCGAATTCTGATTGGTGAAAGCAACAGTCTTATCGACGCTTGTTTAATGCAGCAGAGCCCGCAGAACTGATTGTGAAAGCTCTGAGGCAGATTTCTGACCCTGGCAACGAATAATGGCTGAAATGTGATTGGTTAAATGCTTCAATATGAAAACACACATCTGGAAGCAGTGCAACCAGGGAGAAAAGCAATGAAAGGAAGCTAACAGACAATTTGGAAATATTTAATAAGTATTGATGGACAAAATATAATATATGATTCAGATATTTCTTAGGCCAGCAAAGAAGGCCTTGAAGGCCCTGACGGCCCGCCACTGATATATATAATAATAATAATCGGACATAGGCCCTGTCGTCATCATCAACAACAAAAGCCTAGTTGTCATCACACCCAGAAACTGCGTATGACGAAATTGGTAGTGCTTCTCCATAAGGTGCGTTTACTCGGCAAAATACCTAAATAAGTGATAGTTACGGACTTGTAATTTGGCATTCTGCTGTTATGGATACAGGTCACTTACCTCTCACTGTCTTTCACTTACCTTCAGTCAGCTAGTAGGAGGCAGATCACCACCCAAACATCTTTTCATATGACCTCTGAAGGGAATGTGTGTTGTGTTACCGCAAATTTAGAGTTCTGATGGATGTGGGGGAAAAACTGTCCTTAAGCCTATTGGCCGTACTTTGTGGGACCTATAGCATCTGCCAGAGGGCAGCAGCTGGAACAGATTGTGACCAGGGTGGTATGGGTCCCCTATGATGTTCCTAGCTCTGCTGAGGTAACAAGGGCTGGCAATGTCTTCCAGTGAGGGCAGAGAGCAGCCGACAATCCTCTGGGCAGTGTTAATCACTTTCTGCATGGCCTTTTTGTCTGCCAGCGTACCACACTGTGATGCAGTACACCAGGATGCTCTCTACAGTGGTTCTATAGAAGGTTATCAGAAGCTTGGTGTCCAAGTTGTTTCTCCTAAGTACCCTGAGGAATTGGAGTCGTTTCTGAGCCTTCTTCACTACTGCCGTGATGTTTGTAGACCATGAGAGCACAGTCCTCCTCCTTTGCTCTTGCCTATTAATTGCCTGTTTTATATATATATATATATATATATATATATATATATATATATATATATATATATATATATATATATATATATATATATTTTTTTTTTTTATCAGTGGCGGGCCGTCAGGGCCTTCAAGGTCTTCTCTGCTGGCCTAAGAAATATCTGAATCATATTATATTTTGTCCATCAATACTTATTATTCCAAATGGTCTGTTAGCTTCCTTTCATTGCTTTCCCCCCTGATTGCACTGTTTCCAGATGTGTGTTTCATATTGAAGCATTTAACCAATCACATTTCAGCCATTATTTGTTGCCAGATCAGATCTGCCTCAAAGCCTTCACAATAAGTTCTGCGGGCTCTGCTGCATTAAACTAGACTGTTGCTTTTAACCAATCAGATTTCGAATTGGCAACCGCACAATGCTTTTTCATAGGCATTAGCATTTTGCTGGCTGGGATACGTCATTGCTTTCACCAACTATGATTGGCTAGTAGGGGGGCCGCAGCCAGAGATCGCAAACTCCACCCACAATGGCCGACAGTGGCAAAAACAAATGGATTGCAGATTTCTCTCACAAAGCTATTTTCCAGACAGACTTTTCCAGAAAAAAATGGACATCATTAAGAAAAGGCGGTCAACTCCGAAGCTAGCAAGCCTGTTACAGCCGGGAAAATGGTGTGTGGTCGCCACTTTCAGTGTGCTAACTTAGCTGCACAAGCAAATATATTGTTGTGTTTATTTAAAGCCATTTTCAAGACGGACTATGCCGGAAATATGACAGGACAGGCTCGACTTTCATCATTAGCTTCGATGGCGATAGGAAAGAAGGAAGAAAGAAAGGAGGATGGATACTGTGTATAGTTAAAAAGAATTTTTGGTGAGTAAAATATGGCTATATTCCTAAATAATATTTCAATTGTGGGCCCAGTTCTGATATCTGAAAAGCTCCAGTGTTTGTATTTAATGACTAAATGCTGCTAGGAAGTGGATTTTACCCCATTTTACCCCAGTTTTATTTTTGCCGTTTCGCCATTGACGTCCATCGCTGTCTTTTCCCGGGAAAAATCACCCCCATGGCCTGATTGTAATGTCTCAAAAGCTCCAGTATTTGTATTAAATCAATAAATGCTGCTAGGAAGTGGATTTTACCTAATTTTAGTGCATTTTTTTGTCATTTCACGTATGGACGTATCAACGTTCATCGCTGTCTTTTTACCGGGGAAATGATACTCCGGGCCCGGTTCTGATGTCTAAAAAACTCCAGTATTTGTATTTAATCAATAAATGCTGTTTTTGGCTGGATTTTACCCAATTTTTCGGGCAATGTTTGCCCGTACGCCATTGACGTTCATCACTGTCTTTTCCCGGGAAAGTTACAGAATACATCATCCTGCTGAGACACCAGACATCTGTTTCCATTATGCTGAATGTCATCTTTTCAAGTAATCCCTTTATATGTTTCTTTTGACTGCTGTAATCATCTTCCTGCATAGCACAAAAAGCGGATCACTTCTTTACCATCTGCTCTCTTCTGTTTCTGTCATTTTCTCAGTTAATTCAATGTAAATTGTCTTTTAAACTCAATTTGGGGTTATTAAAAAGATAGTGTTAACAGTCCACAGAATGTAGTCCACACGTCAGAAACTGAGCCGGCTCGTGGTGTAGAGGTTCACTCGCTTGACTTCAGTGCGGGTAGGTGCAGGCTCAATTCCTGCTGGTGATGGTTTGATTATCGGTGCGTATGGTTGTTTTTCTCTCTGTGTGCCCTATGGCTGACTGGGGATCAGTTTAAAGTGTAGTCTGCCTTTTGCCAGGAGTCAGCTGGTTTAGGCTCCAGCAACACCTGCCAGTCTTTTGAGGATGTGTGGTATGGAACGTCAGAAACTGGCAATGAGTTCAGACTTTCACTGTAAATACATAAATATATATATATATATATATATATATATATATATATATATATATATATATATATATATATATATATATATATATACTCATATATATACACATACATACACGTACACGTGCACGTGCACGCACACGCACACATACACACACACACACACATATATATATATATATATATATATATATATATATATATATATATATATATATATATATATAATATATATATATATATATATATATATCCCTAAGCCATTTTGTTATGACCTTTGCTATATATATGTGCCTTTTTCAGCATGATGGAGCACCTTGCCATAAAGCAAAGGTCATAACAAAATGGCTTAGGGATATATATATATATATATATATATATATATATATATATATATATAGTATATATATATATATATATATATAGTATATATATATATATATATATATATATATATATATATATATATATATATATATGTATATACCTAAGCCATTTTGTTATGACCTTTGCTTTATGGCAAGTTGCTCCATCATGCTGAAAAAGGCATATATATATATATATATATATATATATATATATATATACACATACAGTGGTACCTCGTCATACGACCGCTCGTCATACAAAATTCTCGTCTTACGGCGGAAATTTCGATCGAATAATTCGCCCGTCATGCGATCAAAATTTTGTGATGCGACCAAGCCAGGTCTTTTTTGCATATATTTCGTGTATAACAATATCTACGAGCACGGAACGATTAATTCAGATGAGTTTCTCCTAAGACCAGGAAACGCACAACGTGCATGCGAGGGCAAAAAGAGGGCATTCTGGGTAATGAAGTATACTCGTGCACACAACACCCATAGGCAATGGCAACCTTTCTCAGAATAAAACTTCATTACCCACAATCAATACGTGGGTAAGCTCAACTATTGTATTTCCTGTTATTCTTTCTAAGGAAGGAAGCTCCCGCGATCGTTCTTTAAAGACTATTTCTCGTTGGCAAGTGGTCGTGCGTTATCCTATTGTGAGGACATTTGTGTGCATCATTTTGGGAATATTTTGAAGGCAATACAACAGCAAACAGTCCATCGATAGCGAACGTGAGGGTGGAGGCGTGGCAAACCGCCAACCTGGAAAACGAAGGTAACAAAAGATTAAAAACAAAATTAGAATTCAGTTTTGTGTAAAGTTACATTAAACGTATGTTTGAGTGTCTGTATATATTAATCCAAGTTAATTTAAATTTGTTTGTTCCATTTACGAGTGCGTTGTTGTGGAAAAAATTGAACCCCACCCCCCCACGCCCCCAAACGTCTCTGTCTCCCGTCGGCAAAATCTGCCCAATTTTAGTTAGATTAAACACATTTTATTACTATTAAATCACTAGTTATCAGAGGGCTGGAACGAATTAATTTGTTTTCCATTCATTTCAATGGAAAACGTCCGCTCGAGTTACGAGAATCTCGTCATACGAGCTCAGTTCCGGAACGGATTAAGCTCGTATCTCGAGGTACCACTGTATATATATATATATATATATATATATATATATATATATATATATATATATATATATATATATATATATATATATCCCTAAGCCATTTTGTTATGACCTTTGCTTTATGGCAAGGTGCTCCATCATGCTGAAAAAGGCATTCTTCATCACCAAAAGATGAGGCTCTCTGTTTACCGGTTGATCTACATTCCCATCCTCATCTATGGTCACGAGCTGTGGGTCGTGACTGAAAGAACGAGATCCTGGATACAAGCGGCTGAAATGAGTTTCCTCTGCAGGATGTCTGTCTAGAGCCGCTACTTCGCTACTTCTAGCGAGAGGAGCCAGATGAGTTGGCTTGGGCACCTGATTAGGATGCCTCCTGGACGCCTTCCGGGCACGTCCCACCAAGAGGAAGCCGTGGGTCCGACCTTGGACACGCTGAAGAGACTATGTCTCCCGGCTAGCCCAGAAACGACTTGGGGTCCTCCCAGAAGAGCGGCTGGGGAGAGGGAAGTCGGGGATTCTTTGCTGAAGCTTCTGCCCCTGCGACCCGACTTCAGATAAGCAGAAGAAGATAAGATGAGATGAGAGATGCGATCATTTGCTCTTACAGTCGTAACCACATTCTGTGCACCGGAGTGTGGTTGCTTAGTAGTATTAGCTGTGAGTTGCATAGTGCTGTCGACCTGAAGTAACTTAAGTGTACGTCTTATTGGCCGCATTGGTAACTGTGGTCCTGTTTGATCATCAAAATCATTTAAAAGAGATACTTTGCCTTCTGTTCGATTCCCTTTTGACGTTTTCACTATTAAAAGGAAGTCATAGTTTGCTATCCTCCAATGTGGCTTTAGCCTTACACCCACTTCCCGCTGTTCGGGTTTCTCTAGTATCAGTATACTACACTGTTCTCATCCCCACTCCGAGGGTTTTTTATTTGGTGTAAAGTCTCTTCTACATAAGCGCTGGTCTGACACAGCAACCCAGCGAATATCCTCCATGATCGACCTTATTGGACGGTCCCTTCACTGCTCCCGTTGGCTGGGTCACTGGAGTCACCATGGCCCACAGCACGCAGTTCACCACCAGTAGATGAGTCTTTGACGTCTGGCTCTTCATTTCGGCTGTCCGCACTGCTCTGCTTCTTCTTGATTTGCGATCCCAGCGCACGCAACTGAGTACAATCGTTCAGGTGGTGCCACGTCGTAGTTCCTTCCACCTGAACAGCTGTTGGTGTTGCTCAGACCACCTTGTAAGGGCTTTGACGTCTTGGCTCGTACCACTTTTGCCTGTACACCTTGATTTACACTTGATCGCCAGGGACCACCGAGCCGCCAGTCAGTTCCCTGGATTCGGGAACATTCTTTTCTCCTGCACATAGATAGCTCTACCTCTCGTGGTTAGCTGTCTTAAATAGTCTTTTAGTTCATTTTGCAGCTACTCTAGACGGGGACCCTTAATAAGGTCATCTCAACTGCGGTCCCGGCATGGGTCGACCCGTAAGCATTTCATGCGGTGTTAGATACAGTTGTGGTCAAAAGTTTACATACACTGGTGAAGAACAAAATGTCATGGGTCTCTTGAGTTTCCAGTTATTTCTACAACTCTGATTTTTCTCTGATAGAGTGATTGGAACAGATACTTCTTTGTCACAAAAAACATTCATGAAGTTTGGTTCTTTTATGACTTTATTATCTGGTAACATGTCCCTTGGCCATTTTCACTTCAATTAGGCGCTTTTGATAGCCATCCACAAGCTTCTGGCAAGCTTCTGGTTGAATCTTTGACCACTCCTCTTGACAGAATTGGTGCACCTTCATTCTCTCTATAAGGTTCATCGGACGTCTACCGCCGTCAATGGCTGCCATTGACGGCGGTAGACGTCCGATTCATGTTGACTGCTGCGTTATATGTCCACTTGATGGAGCTCTAATTCTTTTCTTTCAAAATAGAAAAAAGATAAATATAAAATGCAAAAAAAATATTTTGATGTCTATGAACGAAATTCAGGAAAAAAACGTATCTCGCAAAAAACATGAAAAAACTCACTTACTTGGGCCTGCCATTGCTCGCTCCGGGCGCCGCCATCTTATCATAGTTAAAGGTGCTCTGACTGTCCAGACGCAAGTAGGCTTGATACATGTCATACCATGCCAGCACATCCCAATAGTTGTTAAGGCTGATCAAAGGTCTTGTGGTCGATCATTAAAATATCAGCCTTGATACCGTAATGTGTTTCGCGGAAGCCAGTAGCAGTAGCCCTGTCCACTCTTATTTATTTTTCGTGTTTTACAGCCCTTCTATCTTTTTTATTACATTTTAATATTTCTTAAAACATTCCTTTTTACTTTACTTTGTACTTAATGCTTTTTACTTTAATGTTTTTACCACTTCAGCCTGGCTTCTTTCTGCTACTTCTTTTTTGTAACCATTCAGTCATGCCTACGCTGTCATACACATGGGACTAGCTGTTACAATACGCAGCAGAAGGAGCAACACCTCAATCCCGCTGGAAATTCGGAGCTGGACAAAATTGCCGGGAGAAAAAGCAACGCTTCTGATCAACCATTCCATCATGGGATAAGATGGAAGAGCTGTCGGCGCTTACCAGGCCGGAAACGGAGTCGAGGGGCTCTACTATGCTACTGTTGTCTTCAGCTCCAGACTACTGAGGAACTGTGCGGATAAGCTTGGAAGAGTGACTCTGCATATTCTCTACCTCGGTCACAGTCTGCAGAAGTTCCCCATCTTGTGGAAGACTTCCTGTGTGTGGTTCCAGTTTTTGTCCAACTCTACAACGTCTTTTTCTTGAGTCTGTATCTGTTTTAGCTCCCGCAACCAAGATGGCGCCGTTCAAGTTGCAGCTGGCGGCGGTAGCTCCGTCCACTTTTTCTCGTTTTGTGTTTCTGCTGCTTTTCTGTCTTAATGATTTGATTTGGTGATTCTTAATGATCCCATTTACTTTGATTTGCTTTCTACTTTGTGCTTTTGCTTTGTTGTTGTCTAATCACCCTATACTACTGTCACAATGAAATTTCCCGAATACGGAATGAATAGTTATCCAATCCAATCCAATCCAATCTCACGCTATTATTGAACCCAGAGACTTGGTGAACACTAGACCGCTATGGACACACTTCCTGGTTGTCCTCATCATGCGACTTCCTTTTTGAATTTATCTACGTGCTGGTAACACCCTTTTGGGACACAGAAAGAAAATGATTGTACATTTGTGATTATGAAATAAAACACAATTCCGCTTAGATTTTTTGTCTTTTAATCTCCTGTTCGAAAGTGACAACTATTGCAGTAATATGAACCATCGAGGGAATCGAGATATTTTGACATTACAAGCAATATGGCCGCCACAACATCTTAAATTTCTGGTAAGAAAATTGTATTTTCTTACATTAAAAAGCATCAGGTACTCGTCAAGATAGACATTTCTTTTTTTTTCAAATTGAATAATTTGATATTTTGCATTTACAAAGACAGACACATTTACGTCCTTACGTTAATGACCCAAATAATGTGCAATCCAGCAGACGATCCTTTCAATTCATACAGTATCTCCGAAATACAACATGCGATGATTTTTCTCAAGATTTTCTCTTCAAAGTAACTGTTAGGTTTATCCAATTCCGGTTTATCCTTAGGTATTTCCAAATTCAGCTTTCAATAAAAAAGGCATCTGTAGTCACATCACCATTTAATTCTTGCAAGAAGAGAATACATCCACCCGCTCCTCCGGTCAAGATTATTCTCTCGAGCGGCATTATGTCCTGCCCATTTAAGGCCTCAAATCAAAACAATTACAAGGTTATCGATTTGATCCAATTGCGTAGGCAAGAAACAAAACAATTCCATATCAAGCAAACCTAGCGTCACAAATTAAAACAATATGCGAGTAATCCCGGAGGTTGACTGATAGCCATCCGCTGAACCAACAACAATTTAAGCGTCCTTCACAGATCTTCATTGCGAACTTGCATCTGGGGAAAGGGTTGAGGCGTATCTTCCAGTAATCAGTCCTCGGAGCAAGGACTCAGTGTATCGTTAAGTCATTGCGAACTTGTATCTCAAGCTGGAGCCAGCTGTCCTGGAGAGCGACCTTGGAGTAAGCGTTTGTCTTCGTTGAAAGCACATATTAATTCTAACTCATGTATATTATAAGGCTTTATATTCATTGCAAACACATTTATAATAATGATTACTCCAACATTCCCCCCTATATTATAAATTTGCACATGATCCCCCTAATAAAACTTCAAACACATTTATAATAATGATTACTCCAACATTCCCCCCTATATTATAAATTTGCACATGATCTCCTTAATAAAACTTCCTTTCGGCTTTATTCATTTTATGGCAAAAATAAAAATGGGAGGAAATGTCCGTTTCCGTTGGCTTTAGTTTTAACCGCTTACTGGCACGGCTGGTCTGAAAAGCAGAAAACAAAATCATTTTCGCCCAATTCATCCTCGGAATTACCATGCTCTTGAAATTCACTGCTTCCCTCAGCAAATCTAACATTTCATCAACAGAGGATATAATTCATGCAATTTAGAATTTGTAGGGGCAATCGCAGTGGTTATAAGTCGGCTTATCAAAGATCTTAAGCAGGGAATAATACAACACCCACATAATGTCAAAATCGTAGCAAAAAAGGCTACGGAAAATGTAACAGATTGGGCCAAATCCAAAGGATTTATGCCACCAGCTCCAGGCGGATTCTCTGACTCCAGAATGCTTCTTCATATTGCGGTTGAGGGTCTGCAGGCCATTAATGGCCTGGGTGAGGGACCCACCGGGTGACGTGTTGTTCGGTATGAAGGTGCAACATTGATCTCCAAACATTGCACACACGCCCCCTTGCTCCGCAAGCAGCATATCAACTGCTATGCGATCCTGGAATGCCATAAGACTGGTGGCTGCCAATTGTTCCTTTATCGCCACAAATCCCTGTTCCAAGTTTTTGTACAATGTAATGCAGGTAATTTATCCGATCAAAATGTTTGTTTGGAGTAATTAAAAGAAAAATAGACTCCCAACCTGCTGCGATCTGTTTAGCCAACTTATACTCATCTGGTACGCCCCGGGGATGCCAATCGCATCAATGTATGTTGGATCTCCCTCTCTCCATACCGATCAACACCGTCGGGAGGGACCCGCCAACATACTGGATTTCAGCCAATTGTATCTCCTTCACTGTAGATGGAAAAACAGACACTGGTAAAAGCAGTGACCCCAAGGCACAAAGTCCTGCCGCGTTTCAGCAGGAGTCGTATAATTTATTTCCACCCCACCACCATCATAGGTCAGAACGTGGTACCAGGGTGTAGTCGGTTTTAGGAGGTGGGCACACCACGTCTCATTTATCACCTCCAGCTTCAGACCATGCCCTGTAAGGTTTTAAGCAGGTGAAATGATTTAAAAGCGACATGTGTTGAAAAGTTAGGCTTGTACTTTGCTGCTCTTGTAACTGGGTAGACATTATTCCATTTCTCACAATTGGGGCTTACATTTTCATTTATCATTATCTCCATTACACAATCAGGAGTAATTTGCGCGGGCACTACTCGTAAGAGAGGGCGGGGCCCCATACATGTTATGCAGGTTTGATTTATAGTAATAGCTGCATTTTCCATCAACAACAACCAATTATTGCCCGTTTGGGAGATCCCTGTTGCGGAAATGAATTCTCTGGTCATCTCAGATTTTAATTTTACTATGGCGGATCCGGGTGTTTCCATCTCTGACGATTTTCTTACCGTCTCCATAGACATGGTCATTGTTGTTGAGACTCCACCTGCCCATGGACTTAGGAAAAACGTCAGACAAGGATCCACAAGTTAATTTGTCAGTCTGAATAATGATTTGTAATGCCCCCACCGTATGGGTTAATTTTGTCAAAGGCCTGATGTTTTTTTCGCACGCGTGTGTCATCCAAGTTTGCCAATCTAGACCAGTTTCTGCAACAAGGTTTCCCCAATCTGTTTTAGGACTGTTATGTACCACACATATTCCCTCTTTTTTTGAGGCATGAAATTTACCATGACTCAAAATGGCAGCCCTCCTAGATAAGTCTTTTGTTTTTGTTTAGTCCCCCAGGTTCCCAAAATTTCCCATTGCAGAAATCAAAAAATTTCATTTGGCAAAATTCTTTTCTTTTTTGTTTCTGTCCTACTCTGCCACCGCCGTCCTCGAAAGGCTTATCAGCGAGTTCAGAAATATTCCACCTTGATATTAGAATATTGATATATCTTGGTGGCTAGCCAATTGAAACACAAAAGACAGACACTCATCCACGCTCGCACTCATAATCAAGGAATTTAGAGTGCTCCCCCAATCATCCATAATTTTGGTTTGTTGGAGTAAAACTGGAGTACACAGAGAAAACCTACGAATTCTTGAGGACACCAGGAATACTCCACACTCCGGAAGGTCTGGATCCATTCGCATTAGTAGATCCTCGAACCGCAAGGTTGATGCCTGAAGAAACTAGATAATTAATGTATTAGATTCACATGCCACATATCTAAAAATAGAAATTTGTTCAATTGCCACCGCCCCTTACCCCAGTCAGTCAGCATGTAGACTGCCATGCGAGTGGCTGTGATTAACTATCTATTCGCCAATAATGCAATAACGGAAAAGTTGTGATGACACATTGAAACACACACACCCTTTTATTTAACCGTTTGTAAAAAACTTTATCTCCATGTTCTGCATTAAGTTACACCCCCTTTCAATGTTATCGAATTTTGCCCATTCTGGTCAACCCATCTACTTAAAGCATTTCTCCAAGGTTGATATTTTATAATTTGGAGATGTTATTTCTAAAACATAGACATTATTTCATCACTTGTTTCACACCATGAAAGGCCCCACCTGAATTTGTTGTAGATATTCCCCTTTATCTAAGCTTGTTATTGCCAATCGTTATCACCGTAACATTCAGGTGTATTAACCCCATAATTGCAATGCAGTAAGTTTTGGCTAAATTCTTAATTTGTATGCCCCCAAAGTAATAGACAGTAACGTCCCAATAGTCATCAATATGACCTATACCAAAGCATATTCCCCTTTAGGCCAAACAGGGAACGCCTTTTGTGCACTTAAAGACGCTCCATGTCTCCTCCAGGGAAACTATGCCTATCCTAAATCAATTATCTTATCTACCCCAGCCAGGTTCAATTTACCTAATAATTTGGACGAATGCCACGAAATTTCTCATGCCATTTCTGCATTGTTAATTTCATGTCTGATCTCTTTAATAACCAAATAACTCTTAATACCTAAGACATAATTTGTAAATCACCCCATACTATGTTTACTTAAGATAAGAGCTATTTCATATAGCTCTCTGTTACCACAAGATAAATCAACAATAATTAAATTAGAGAAATCAACCTTTTACTAGGCATTTCCTAATTACAATTTTCAACGCTTAATAAAGGACCCACAAATTGTCACCAATGTGCCATAATATTGTTTAAAAAAAAATCCTTTCATTTTTCTTTAACCAGCCAATCTCCTATATTAAAGTATTTTGAACAATCCAACCATTCAAAAACAGTAATAATATCGTTTTATCCTCCAAAACTAGCTCTCTTCAATCAAGAGCCCTTTGAACTTCACAAAACAAAAAATAAAATAATAATAATAGTATTATTCCCAATTCCAAAGCTTTTACCAAATCAATCTTTGCCAAACAGATTTTCTATCACCTCGAAAGCCATTTCTTATTAAATCCCAAAAATAAATGCGAAGATAATTGCGGAACCCTGCATCCCTTGCAGACCATGTTTTGTTCTTATTCTGAAATGTTTAAACGGAAGCGCGCCCTTAGCCGCTGACTGTGACCTTCACGCTCGCTGCAAAAGCAGCATTCTTATCTTTTGTTTACAAATTCCAAAACGCTCTCTTTTCTTTTTGTGCACAAAGCCTTGCCTCCTGTGCACAATCATAATATTTTTTAGAGAAGACTAAATTAATAAACTAAATTAATTACTCTCCCAATATCCAACTATATCACAATATTTTGCCAAGACCCCATGATCACAATATGCTTCAAGCATAACTATATCATAGCAAAAACCCATTTCTGCCCTCAAGTTTGCTTAAGCACCCCCAAGGCCAATTATTGTAATATTCTCCACGGAAGGGGTCCCCCAAAAATTTTAGTCGCTTGTGCGGTCCGCACGCATACTATACTGTATTATAATGTCTAACACCGTCAAATCAGCCGCACCAAAACAGAGCGCTTCCCCCGCAATCAACGCATTATTTGGCAAGTTTAGAGTATGACAAAAAACGCAGTTTTGGCAACCCCGCTAAACATTTAATTTGCCGTTTTGTATTTCTGTTAACCAAAATATTCCCGCTAGCAGACGGGAACGAAACCAGGATAAGCCACAATAAGCCATTTCATTCCAGTACATTGACAGTACATTTAGATACTATTAAAAAAGTATGTCTAGCACTTGGAAATAACCATTTTAATTGCTGTTTTACAACTTTCAGCATCACACAAAAAATTCCAATTGAATTCATTCACAAAGAATGTGATCTCTGGTTTAAAATTAGCTCCACATCCTCATGTTCAAAATCCTCATTAAAATCATTTTGAGCAGGCCTGTCTTGTTTTTAGAGACCTTTTTGTCCAGGCAATCACGCGATATATGCCCCAATTCTCCACAAACCCAGCACATAGCATTTTTGAAAACCCGATTTCTGTTTAACCTCATTTGTTTTGTTTTTTTCCAACCCCTTGGTAACATTTCTATTCTGTCCCCGTCAGCCGAGGAGGCCGCGCTATCTTTTATTTTTTTTACACAACGGACCCGTTTTATCACCCTTCTTTCTGTGGAACAAGCCGCCTCGCTTGTTATCAACATTTTGGCTCTCACTTTTTTGCCATCAAAAACCAATAATTTGTATCCTCATATCCATCATTATCCATTTTACACAGATTACTCTTGTGCTTAACGTGCATTTTATCTTGTAAATCCAGTATTTTATGCATATTAAGCTGTCCAGTAAACCCATACTCGGTTATCCATAAGTTTAGGTGTTTAACTCTTGTAGCGCTTTGACTTTCAACAAACTTCCAATCTCTACACGGCAGACGCTGTTTTGGATCGTCGTCGCTAGCCGCTTTTTCATTCGAGCTGCCCATTTTTGGAGGGAGCTTGCGTGCACTCAGTTATCAGTTAGCAAATTTCTTTTCCGCGGAAGGACATACGTAACACACGCAACACGTAACACACGTAACACAAATGTATACCCTAGCGTGATATACTGTCAGAGTTATATTTGTACCTTCCGTACAGGACACCCCGAACTGCCCCAAATTCCTAGTGTATAACCTAGCGTGAAATACTGTCAGAGCTATATTTGTACCTTCCGTACAGGACACCCCGAACTGCCCCAAATTCCTAGTGTATAACCTAGCGTGAAATACTGTCAGAGTTATATTTGTACCTTTCCGGACCGCGGCACAGGACACCCCGAACTGCCCCAAGTTTTATAGACTCATGCTCTGTCTCTTTACCTGGCAGCGACTAGTATACCCAGGGTTTTACGCAGTCCCCTGGACGCGAGTCTCATTTCAAAAAATGGACCTCACGTGCAATGCCCCTTCGCACAGACATTCACGTGGACTTACCAGATATGACACCAGATGTCTCTTTCAGAGGGTTAGTCGTCAACCGTCGAGAATCCAGGCGCCCCGTCGAGTCATCCAGCCCGGAAAAGGGTATGTAAGCGCCATGCACGGTCTTTCCAGATATCGAACGGAAGCGACCTGGATTCTGCTTCGGTATCTTGACCACAGGCTCGAAGGACCAAATGTTAGGTTTATCCAATTCCGGTTTATCCTTAGGTACAGACGCTCCCCTACTTACGAACGCAATTGGTTCCGAGCGATTGTTCATAAGTTGAATTTGTTTGTAAGTTGATTCAGTGCTATATTTTGTATTATAATTTATGTTTAAGGCCGATATAAGTATATTGAAGGTTTATACAAGTGCATTTGTATGTTTAAGGCTTGTATAAGTAACACGCATTGGTTTGTACTGAAAAAAAAACATTTAATAAAATGGAGAGAATATGTACAGTACTGTAGAGAGAGAGAGAGAGAGATTTATGTATTAGAAACTGGCCAAAAGAAGCGACCTAATGACGATTGCACAGTTTTCTTCTTTTTTTCATCATAAATGATGAGGTAGCACTGAATGGCATCATTCAATTGATTTGCAAACTTTGTGCAACGTTCAATATTTGGGTCCTGCTGCTCGATCTTTCTGTTTATAAATGGTACTGAATGTGCAACGCTCACCACTCTCACGCGCATCAAGCTTCGTTATTATTGCCACTCGTTTCAAATGAAATGGCTTGCCTCTTCCTTGCAACTCCCTCAATAGAAGCCTTTAGCTTTTTACCAACCATATTCAATATTGGATGCATGAGATATTTAATGATACAAATGAAAAAGGTTCTTTGCACACTGGAGATACATTCACGCACTTCCGCATTGCAACGAAGAAGAAGGTAGATGCTGGGTGAGCTGAGCTCTCACAGCCCCAGGCGTCGGTATTAGCGGCGGAAAGAAGTACTACTCCGAAAAAGGGGCGAAATACAAAATTGGACTTGCGAACATTTTTGGACTTAAACGCAATTTGCAGACATGTTCGTATGTACCGTTGTTCGTAAGTTGAATGTTCGTAAGTAGGGGAGCGTCTGTATTTCCAAATTCAGCTTTCAATAAAAAAGGCATCTGTAGTCACATCACCATTTAATTCTTGCAAGAAGAGAATACATCCACCCGCTCGTCCGGTCAAGATTATTCTCTCGAGCGGCATTATGTCCTGCCCATTTAAGGCCTCAAATCAAAACAATTACAAGGTTATCGATTCGATCCAATTGCGCAAGCAAGAAACAAAACAATTCCATATCAAGCAAACCTAGCGTCACAAATTAAAACAATATGCGAGTAATCCCGGAGGTTGACTGATAGCCATCTGCTGAACCAACAACAATTTAAGCGTCCTTCACAGATCTTCATTGCGAACTTGCATCTGGGGAAAGGGTTGAGGCTTATCTTCCAGTAATCAGTCCTCAGAGCAAGGACTCAGTGTATCGTTAAGTCATTGCGAACTTGTATCTCAAGCTGGAGCCAGCTGTCCTGGAGAGCGACCTTGGAGTAAGCGTTTGTCTTCGTTGAAAGCACATATTAATTCTAACTCATGTATATTATAAGGCTTTATATTCATTGCAAACACATTTATAATAATGATTACTCCAACAGTAACACATTTGTACTCCCTATTAAAACCATGAATATTGAGGTGGAAATTGTGAATCAGGGGATATCTTATACGAGAAAATACAGTATGTGAATTTTAATGTTCTTAGACTATACCACAATTTCAAAATCATTGAGATCAGCCGTAGCAAATTTTAATTTATAAACCAACAAAGAGGGAACAGATAAATTTTTGTGAATGTAACCAATTGTTTTTATTATGCTAATTGGACTTACCCGTAGTAGAAAGTAGTAATATTTGGACACTTGGATTAAAAGGATATTTGAAATGGTTTTTGTTCAGGTTTAATGAGCAAACTGTCACAATTACTAGATGCCACTATATGGCGTATTGTAAAATGTTTTATAAATAGGTAAATGTTTCAAAGGAACAATTTAGCCATAAATATTCAGGGATTGCTTTCTTTTTATATCATATTTGCCACACTTTTGAAGTTAATAGTTTAAAATGACAGGTTTGCAAGTATTAAATTAAATGGTGTTTTATTTGATTTTTTTCTGAATTCTAATTAGTGTTGTAAGCAACCACCGTTTGATATATTTTTTCTTTTCTTTTGGACTTTACCAAAACTGATGTTGGGTTTATTTTGTCTTTTGTTAACACTTTTACACTTATCTTAATTGATTTGATATGCATGTGACTAAATTGAGCTGACAATTGATATCTGAAATTAACTGTAAATTGTTGTAAATTGTTTTTATTTTTTGATGTTGAAGTGGATTAGTGGTAGAAATTTAATCACATTTTTATTTATGTCTTATCATTGGAAAAAAATCAATGTGAAAATTTCTTATTGGACATGATGGACAAACTGCAGTGACAATTGAATGTTCAATTTTTCCAACAAAGCTGCTACATTGGAGTATTTTTAATATCAAACAACTGATTTTAATATGCAACACGATGCACATTAGTGAATACATTTTAAGTTCTTGTTCAGCATGCATTTTATAGTTATGTGTCTTAATTGGTGTGGCGAGTACAGTTATGAACATTGTTGATAGGTTCATTTAGGCATTCCCAAATGCACGCCGTAATAAAACAGACATCTGACTCATAACCGGGTTTCTTGCAAGAGAGAATCGATTTGACACGCGTCTTCGGTCAAGATCATTCTCCTGAATCGATGTCTCTCTTGCTTATTACATAAGATTTAACAACATGCATCTCAGTTCTCAAAACAATTGAAGGTCTGCCGGCTCTTCCCGAGGGAGGGCTATGGACAACACTGTCAGAAGTCAAAACTATTGTAAGTCCTCCGGATCCGAGGAAGCGGTATCACCACCTGGTGCGAAGTCGAAGTCAAAACAATTGAGAGTCCTCCGGATCTTTGGTGTGGACGACCGTGTGAGAGGTCGATGGTCCTTAAAAACATTCTTCTTCATTGCCAGCAAATATATACTAGTAATAATCAGCAAAGCGTTCTTCATTGCAAGCAAATAATGTAATGTATACTAATTATCCCAAGTAAAGCAAAGCGTTCTTCATTGCAAGCAAATATATAATAATGTAATCAAATGATAACCCTAACATTTGTCAACATGTTTGCTGGTTTAGAGATGCATCCTGGAGAACAGATTTGTGAAGGCGGAGAAGTGCCAATTTTGTTTCAAGTCAGTGCAGTTTCTGGGGTTTATCATAGAGAAAGGCCAACTCCGGCCCGACCCAAGATCAGAGCAGTGGTGGAGTGGGCAACTCCCAAGTCTAGTAAATGCCTCAAAGTTTCTCTGGTTTGTGAATTTCTACAAGCGGTTTATCCATAACTATAGCATGAGGGCCGAGCCACTTACCAGGCTGACCACTGGCAAGCGGCCGTTTATAAGGTCTGCGGTGGCCGAGGGCGCGTTTGTTGGACTTAAACAAGCATTCATGAGCGCTCTGGTCCTTGTTCACACGACATAACCCAAACGAAACAATATTCCCACCAGGACGTACAAAACCACGGGGTTTAAATACACAGACAGGAGTTGATGACAATCACAAACACCTGGGTAACACATGGGAAGGAGAGCAGAAAGGGACACAGCAGGTGAAACGCATACAATCACGCAAAACAAATACCCCCTGAAGTTCCAAAACAAAACAAAAAAAAACTTAATCAGGCAGTGAAGCAGGTAGCCTGTTCGACCTCACAGATGCTCTTCTGACCCTTTAGACTACCTGACCAGCTACCACCGCATACTGAATCAGACCTGGATCAAAGATATTTCGCGTGACGGGAGTGAAATGCACCATATCCATATGAAACCGCTAACCGCAAACTGCCATCCAAGGTAACACGGCCATCACCACGTTCAACAACACCATCTACGCGGTGTGCTACCCGGACAACAACTATGAGAAAGAATGGGAGGAGCCGGCAGAGGCCTACTACGACCAATTCTGGTACAGCGAGCGGCTCATGAGCAGCAGCAGGTTCAGGGAGACAACAGTTGGAAACTTCACGAGGTGTCTCCCGAGAGGCCGCCCGTCGCGGCCTGCGAATCCAACAAAACCACCCAGAGCTGCCACCCAGGAACGTGGCGCCCTACGTTTTTCATCCAGCCGGTGATATTCGCACTGCCCCACACCTCCGGCTACCCCCTGGATGAACCAATCCGCGTTCCAGTGGCAGCTCTAGCGCTGCTGAGGGTAATCCTCAGGTGCCTGAGGTGACCTAACAACAACAACAACAGCAGCAGGTTCAAGTTGCCCACGGTATACACCTCACAACCACACACAACAAAGACAACATATACATCGGGTGGGACCCACTCACAAACGCCGATCATACCCTAAAATTCCGCCCAGGTAAAAACGCTGTCACATATGAGTGGATGGCCAAGGAAGAAATATGGCTGAACACAGAGATAATGCAGCAGTTCGACCCCACACACACACCAGGCAGACCCAAGATGGCCACAGTGTACTCGCAGGAGATACACAGGAGGAACCACTCCAATCTCACGCCGCATAGTCACCTGTACAGGTGGATATCTCAGACAGACACCAACCCGCAGGCCTCAAGGCACTGGAACAAAGAAGCCATAGCCAAACTGGGCATCGTGGAGAAGCAGTGGATGTCACCCAACCCAACTGGTTCATAAAAATTATAATAAAAAACAGCCTCATCAAAACCACCACACAGATATTGATAACTATGGAATAATACATGGAAACCACTCCGGAACAACTGGCCATCAACATGCCTTTGATAGACAACGTCATAGAAGCCAACCACGTTCCAAATACGCCTTTCTGCACCTATCACACCATACTGGACATACACATCAACCATTGAGTTCTGGAACGACATCTGACCAAAGGAATCTTCAAACCGGAGCTGTCCACCATGTCCGCCACGGACGGACCAAGTTCAGTTGCCTGTCAAGAGCAGCAACAGGAGGCATTGGACGCCTTCTTAAATCGACGCTTACTGCCATTGGAATGTAACCATTGATGATACGCACTCATGCATGAAAATACTTAAATGTTCTTCTCTCATCTAAACACTTGTATGCATGCAAAAAGTAAATAAAGGCATCTTCATCCTCAAAACAAGATTGGCCTCCCAACCCACCCCACTGGCCAATGTGTGCCCGTCCCTGTTTGAACATGTACAGCCGCATGCGGCCGTCATAACATGTACGGGCACAGGCACCCATTGGCCAGTGGCAGCAGTTGGAAGGCAGAGGGTGGTAGGCACCTTGCCTTTGGTCGGATGTAGCGCCAGCACTTCTTGGTTGATGGGTGCATGCGATATGCTGTGGTAGATGCAGAATGTCATGCTGTTTGGAACGTTGGTGGGTTCTATGAGGTTGGCCATCAAAGGCATGTTGATGGCCAGTTGTTCCGGAGTGGTTTCCACATATAGTTCCATAGTGATCAGTATCTGCGCGGTGGATTAAATGAGGTTGTTGATGAGAAAGCAGCGGGGTGACCCTTTTGGCGGTCGTCCCGGCCGGCCCAAGAGAAAGCGGCGGCCTGCGAGGAAACGGCAGGCTGGTCCATACAGCGGTCGTCCCAGCTGGCTCGCGAGGAAGCGGCGGGCCCTGGACAGTTTCTGGAGGGACGACAGCGTTGTCACAGGTCGCCTCATCCTGAACGGTTCCTGGATGAACGACGGGGGATGAGTGGTCAGTGCATCGGCCTCACAGTTCTGCGTTGCCCCTAGATGTGAACGTGAATGGTTATCCGTCTCCTCGTTCCGTACAATTGGTTGGCCACTGAAGGGGAATGTGTAGACATAAGAAAGTTCAGTTCAAGAAGGAACGCGGCGTGCAGAACTCTCCCTAGCTGGCATCATTATAAGCAAAAACTACCGATGACCACAGCGTCAGCAGCTCCCAGCTGGCTGCGGGGCTGAGTCATCATGACGATACACCACCAATCCTCCTCCCCAATGTATAGGTTCTGTCTTCCAACAGTCGGGACCCTCAATGAGATAGAAGCCATTGTTTGTATCGCATTGACGGTCACATAACGCTATGTTTATTAAACTCGACGAGTTGTTGTCACATTTCTGCCTCTGTTTCCACTATTTACTTCTTGGACTATTTGGACGAACACACGAGTGAACCATTAACAGACTTTCACTCAACACCACCGATTCGGGGTGTCCCCCGCCAGGTGCCCGAACTCAGCTGGGATATGGTCCAGCACCCTCCCCGATTCAGAAAATGAATGCATAAAGAAAATAATGAGTACTACATTCATTAATCTTCCATAACGCCCATTCTCGAAAGGGTTGTGGGAGTTGCTGGGGCCTAACCCAACCCAGCTGTCTTCGGGCAAAAGGAAGACTACACCCTAGACTGGTCGCCAGTCAGCCAAAGGGCACACAGAGAGACAAACGTCCATCTGCACCCCCAATCATACCACCATCAGCGGGAATTGAGCCCGCACCCACCTGCACCCACCCGCACCGAAGTCAGACGAGTGAACCGCTACACCACGAGG
Organism: Stigmatopora argus; assembly: GCF_051989625.1. Taxonomy (NCBI): domain Eukaryota; kingdom Metazoa; phylum Chordata; class Actinopteri; order Syngnathiformes; family Syngnathidae; genus Stigmatopora; species Stigmatopora argus. The sequence goes on from NC_135399.1 coordinate 2,496,140, forward strand.
TGGCTTTAGGTTTATTAATTGGTGCTCTTCTGTCAAGAACATCACACGTTTGAACAATCAGAGCCAGAATACAATTCTGAAGAAAACGTGCTTGTCAGTGTTTCTTTGAGTCTGCAGCAGAACGGTACAGTATTGTACAGTCGTACCTCTACTTACGAAATTCATCGGTTCCAGAACTAAACCCTTTAATTATGATCAGCGTCCAGCTTTTGTATGAAAGATGTGAAAATGAAAAAAAATGGTAATAAAATTATTTATTAATGTATTTATATGAATAACAAGCTTGCAAAAACGTGTTCTATTTGAGCAGTACAGTATGGAAGAAGCTAACATTAGCACATAAACAAATTCAAATTATAAATTCAAAACAACTTATCATTAAATACATAGAACTCCAAATGAGTAAAAGTCTCTATTTTTCAGTACATAGAGGCCATGCCAAGGAGTCAATGGCGTAGCGACGCTAGTGGATTGGCCGTATTGCATGCAAAATCAATCACTCACACACCACCATCTTATCTTCTGTTTTTCGATAAATAACAGAGCCCGCTTATTCATTCCATAATTTTAAGAAAAGAATTCAGTGACAACAAACGGTGGTCAAAAGGGAGTTGTTGTTTTGGGAGGCTCCAAGCGGAAGTAAAGCAGGCTGCAATAATGTTGTCAGGACAAATTCAAAATAAAAAACGGATAGAGGAAATGCATTTACGCTTTAGGCGGTTTTTCAAATCGGGACTGGGTTTCGTATGTTGGGATGGCAATTTGTAAATCAAAGGGTTTCGTAACCTGAACATTTCGTACCTAGAGGCATTAGTAAGTAGAGGTACTACTGTATTCTTTTAAAATGATCAATTATTGCCAGCATGTCTCGTGTTGCCTGTTTTAACTGTGAATTTTCCTTTTTAGTGTATCTAAATATATCTTAATAAAAGAACAAATGTTAACCAACACCCATTTTATTCAAGATGTCACCGCTAACAGGGGAGCTGAGTTGCGAAAGTGCCGCTTATAAGAGGTAGCGTCGTGGCAACAGAGACAATGGATAGTGTAGCAGTAACCGCCATAAAATAACATGCAAAGACCTGTTTCTTCTTTTTATAAAACTATCCTTTTTAAAATGGTCACTCACTACAGAAACAAGGACAGTCGGGGATTTGTAATCCTTTGTTATCAGAACAGTTGGTGTCGGGCCCCAGCTTCAACATGGTGGGAAGGCGCGAGCCTCGCCCGAGAACGTGGATGCCTGGACCCAAGAGCAGGTCCAAAATGTAATCTAATCCCCTCTAATAATGACACATATGCTTACCCATTGTAATTTACTTACTTTAACATAGAAATAAAATCGATAACTGGAGTAGATTTTAAACGTTTGCCCCCCTCCCTCTGCAATATATTCTGCTCTTAATTTCGACCGCGAGAAAAATTAATTGTGCGACCCGGTAGAGCGAGTGGTTAGCCCGTCGGCCTCACAGCTCTGGGGTCCTGGGTTCAAATCCAGGTCGGCCCACCTGTGTCGAGTTTGCATGTTTTGCGTGGGTTTCATCCGGGTACTCCGGTTTCCTCCCACATTCCAAAAACATGCATGATAGGCTGAATGAAACACTCTAAATTGCCCCTAGGTATGGGTGTGAGGCTGCATGGTTGTCCATCTCCTTGTGCCTTGCGATCGGCTGGCCACCGATTCAGGGTGTCCCCCGCCTCTGGCCCGGAGTCAGCTGGGATAGGCTCCAGCACCCCCCGCGACCCTAAAGAGGATAAAGCGGTTCAGAAAATGAGATGAGAAAAATTAATTCCCCACCCTTGGTTTAAGAGATTGTAGTAAAAATAAAAGTTATAAAACAACTTGTTAGGGTTATTAGTCTTACATTATTATATATTTGCTCGCAATGAAGAACGCTTTGCTTTACTTAGCTTATTAGTCTAACATTATTATATATTTGCTTTCAATGAAGAACGCTTTTCTCCTTAGTTAGACCAAACAATCCTCTTGCACAGCTGAAATATGGAGAAGACCTTCATCTGTTTTGAGAACTAAACCTTCTATTGTAACTCGGGTCCTTGACTATCGACTTCTCACGCCTGTTTTCCCACCCCTCCCTTGAGAGCTGAGATGTCTATTGTAACTACGGTCCTTGAAGCTAATAAACAGGAAAAAGATGTGTGTAACGCCAGAATGAACCTGGACAAAGGCAGGTCGGTTCAATTCTCTCTTGCAAGAAAACCCAGAGGATTGTCCTGTCTCTTTTATTTGTGCGTGCATTTGGGAATGCCTATTGGTGAACCTAACACCACTTAAGGAACCAATTACATCCTCACCCTCTTGCTACTGTGACAACGAAATTTCCCGAATACGGGATGAATAAAGTTATCCAATCCAATCCAATTAGTTAAGTAGAGGTACTATCCCTGGTAATAGGAACAAAATCATCAAAATGACCTTACAGCATCTTGAATGAAAGAGACAAAACGAAATTTTATTTAATCAACATGAGATTGTACATTCAATTGAGATATGAGAAGTTAATTGGTCTCCATCACTTCATTTTGACCTTTCACTTCTTGTATTAATGAACCTGTGTTGTCATTTCTGTTTGCTTTTATTCCTGTCTGCACTTTTCTCATGCACCTTGTCTTTTTACACAAACTCATACTCCGGTCAGACTGTGAATAAATCATAGTAAAAGGTTCCTGAATTATGCATTGAGCCCAGACAACAGATGTGTATACCTCCCAATCAACCACACACACACACACGCACGCACAAACGCGCGCGAGCACACACGCACACACGCACACACGCAACAAACACTGCCATTCCCCAACACACACAAACACCTGTTTGATGATATGAATAAAAAGGAATGGCTGGAGAAGATCAGGTTCATTAAATATTTGTTCTGTGAGTCAAAGAACAGGCAGTGATAAAAGTATCTTCCCTCAGTAGTGGCTGTGTTTCATTTTTGTAAGTGACGACTCGGTATGATTTAAGTGTAAGGAAACCAAAATATACTAGTATTGATGAAATGGTGCTAAAGATAAGGTGGTAGACAAGTGATGAGCGCGATTGGCTGGTCACCAATTCAGGCTGTCCCTCGCCTGATGCCCATAAAGCTGGGATAGCCTCAGCACCCCACGCATTGCGAAGATTAGCGGTGCAGTAAATGAATGAATGCTAAACATCCCAGAGCAAACCATAACACCATGTTTAGATACTGTATATCCTTCTTGTGGTTGGGAAATGTGCTTGTAGCTAGGGGTAAGACTTGCTTAAAAAAGTACCTAATTAATTTAAGACTTTTTCTTAGCTAATTATGAGTAATTCCATTTCATTTGCCCATGCGTGTCCTAAACTACATGCGTCAAACTCATTCCAGAAAGGGCCGACTGGATGCAGGTTTTCGTTTCAAACCACGAAGACGACACCTTTTTGCCAATCTGTTCCTCTTACAACTGTAATCAGTTGATTGCAGTCAGGTGCTGCTGCTTCCAGCAGACACCTTCATTGGCCTAACTGTCTGCGCTGTTTCCTGCATCCTCTTGGCCCTTTATGGTATCAATTTTACAACTGTGTCCAAGACCAACCAATGTGAAGGGAATGCTCTCATTTTTGGGTGTACACGGATACTCTATGGGATTTATCCCTGACTTTGCTGTAAGGACTACATCACAGATTTAGTCAAGGACAAAGGTGTGTATAATATCTATGCCTCTCTTGACTGGACTGGCATGACTGAACAACTGTTTACAGATTTGAAAAGATACTTGGCGGCAACGTCTCATTTAGCTCAACCTGACAATGACTTACATTTACATTTGGAAGTGCCAGTGACCGAAAATACCACTATTGGGGCCCTGTTTCAATAGGTGGGTGGTAATAGGTGGTTCCTACTTTATCTTAGCACCCCACTGAATAAAGTGGAAGTAATTAAGTATTTTGTATTTCTCACAGACGCTAAGATGGCAGATAGTACATCCAACTCTGGTGATCTGTATATTTGCCAGGACCAATTAATTAGGGATTTAAAAGCACGACCTTATCTATCCCCAGTTCCGCTACTAGATGGTCAAGCGCTCTTCACAGATGGCTGCTGCTGTCAACACATCTCCGGGCCCTTGTATGCGGGAGCCCTAACCATGAAGATCTTGATTTCGAGTTCCAAAAAATCTTATCAACAAATGAATTTGTCAAGCCCTCTGCACAAGCACACAAACTGCTTGGCCATGTGCATGGTGTTTGAGTCGGGTTAAGGTCAGAAAGCTTCTACTCGGATTCAGATGGGTTGTTTGTTTATTGATCTGTCCGTATGACATGATGACAGTGACCGAAAAAGTGATGTTGCCATACATGCTAAAAGCGTAGCACGCCATTAGGGCATAAATGAATCTTTACCAATAAAGACATTCGGAAGACGGCCACAATATCCTTTTCCAAGGACCATAAGTGAGTGGTAACCACAATAAATAAAAAAAATAACCAGCATTATGAGGGATTTATGCCATTGATACGGCCGTGAAGCTGGGATGGTGAGACATCGGCAGGAGATCTTAAATATGGGACGCAGTTTGCAACAATAGCTCCAGGAAATTGACATACCTGTCAACTGTATATTTTCCCGTATTTTATATGATTTTTGATTATTTCAAATTGTGTACGCTGTATAACAACTATTTTACAGGGAAAAAACAATGTTAAAAAAGTACATGTTTTGTGAAACCAATCTCATTTTAGCCATTTTGGCTCTAATCCGGATCGTGTTGGTACTGGTAGCAGAAAAAACGTCATCGTCGACTGCTACATGCGTTTAGCATGATATGGACGATATGTAAGCAATGTACTTAGATAGTCACGTGGCCGGGTGATTCGCCTAAAGATGTTTCGGCGACGGACGTTTAAAGACGGACAGGTCGTCGAATGGACGTTCCACCAAACGGCCGTTCGATGTGTGTGGTGCTCACGTTTAGAAAAAAATTATGGTGCTCAGGATTCCAGCGGGGCATGTGTCACCCCTGTCCGCCCACAGAGCACTGTGCTCGGTGAAAAAACCCTCCAATGTGTGTGGGGCTCAAATTTGAAAAATTTATGGAGCTGCAGAAATTCAGCGGGGCGTCGTCCAACCCAGTCCACTCACGGCGCACTATTCTCGGATAGACTCGGGGGGAACCCCCACCGATTTTTAAAGTGCTCAAACTCTGGAAATATATGGAGCTCGATAATGAAACTCAGCATGTGTCATTAAAATCCGCCCATGAAGCACTGTTCCCGGGGAGAAACCCCTCCGATGACCGTAGGGATATGTTTTACCTACTCGGCGGGCCGGATTAAAAATCCTAACGGGCCGTATATGGCCCGCGGGCCGAGGTTGCAAAACTTGTACACACTCGATCCGGGGGCGGGGCGAGCGCGCGAATCCCGTTTCAGCGAAACCTCCGTTCGGCCAAACCGCTATTCGGATGAACAGCCGTTCGGCCGAATGACCATTCGGTGGAACGTCCATTCGGCGACCTGTCCGTCTGTCAAACGTCCGTCGGCGAAACGTCTTTAGGCGAATCATCCGAGTACCAGACAGTCAAGCTGTCAGCCTCAAACCGCAACATCAACAGAATCTTGAATTTAGTGCATAAAAAAGCACACCGACTGATTGGGGAAAATTTTAAACTTTTAAGTGCACCCTATGTGAGTAAATATGTGCCACGTTGCATTTGTACGGTTTATTATCACTTAACAAGGGGAATTGCAATCACTCATAAGAGGAACAATTGGCCGAGGTTGACAGGTATGGCTTGATGACAACATCAGAGCCATTGAACATAGCAATCGTCTTGACAGTGTCATATCCTTGTATAGCAGCATATTTGTACAAGAAAAGAAATGCCAATCTCCAAGTTCCATGTGCACCAAAAACCTCTTGCAGAAAGAAGCTCCTCCTGCTGCCCTACGGCGCCTCCTGAAGATTCCATCGATGATCCAATGCCTCTCGAATCTGACGAAGAGGACTTGGACTAAAGCTCACAATAACCTGTTTTTGTTTTTAGTTTTTTTTTAATCAAGCGGAGAGGAATGATTTTCACCATGAGTACAGTACTTAAAATATTTACAATTTATTTTATTTATAGTTATATTTAGATAGGTGGTATGTAGAAATACTAAGGGATCCTAATTTGCGATTTTTCGATTATCGCAGGTGGCCATGTCTGGTGTATATTGTCCACTATATTCGAGAAACTACTGTACTGTGTTGATTTAAAGGTTGAGTGAGGCAGGGGAGAGACCAGCTGAAGTCGCCGTTGTCAAGTGCCCTGGACACGTAAAGGCAAACGCATTGATTGCCAGAGATAATGACGCTGGGCATGCGGCATCGAAGAAAGCGACTGGGTTTCAGTTAAGCGATGAAGGTAACTATGTCACAATGTATGCTCGGTTGGTGACGATTGATATGGTGCGCAACCTCCAAGAGGCTGGCTCGTAGGTTGAGAAAAGTAAGTGGCAGGAGACAGGAGTGGAATACAGTGAAAGGAGAGAATGTGGTTTGCCCCAAATAGGGCATCGAGGATTTTGGTTTTGCCCTCGGGGAAGTTCATGCTGGCAGTGATCGAGGAACTGCATGCTTTTACCCCTGCGCAAGGGAGGATGCTCCGTCTGTCATGAAGGTGTTGGTTAACCATTATATTCTGACTAATGGGTTCCCAAGGGTGATCCAGTCGGATAATGGCACACATTTCACAGGCACAAATTTACCTCTGTTTATCATCCTAAATCTCAAGCTCATGTGGACAGAATGAACCGCACAATAAAACAGCAGTTAGTGGAAATATGCACAGACGGGTCTTAATTGACTCCAAGTCCTGCTTCTAGTTTTGTTTTCAGCCAGACCTTTTGAACTCCTAATCGCTCGGCTGATGCCAGGTCTAGCCTTGGCTTTGCTCCAGCCGGATGTGGAACCACCAAAGAGCTACAGGCCCTACTGGGGGCAAGGTGGAAAAGGATTTGGAAATTTGAAATCGATTTCTGAAATTGCCAATAAGCCCTTTTTCAGGGATGGTGGCAACAAATTATGGACAAAATATTTCGTCAAATGAATTTTTTTTATGAAAATGCAGCAGCAGTACTCCAAATGAATATCAAACTTGACGTGGATGAACAAATAATCTGCTCTGCGATATTGAATTTGGGGGCACTGAAAAAGAAAAAGAAAAAATAAGAAAAATCTTTAAGGAAATGCATTGAATTTGGGTTAGCAGAGGGAGACTTTGCTTCTCAAGAGGAAACGGACCAATGATGGTGCCAGGAGCCTGGGTGCTCAACCTACAGTATAAAGAAGAAGCACTACCAACGACATGAAGTGGGAACATCCACGCTGACCAACCAGCAGACGTGAAAATAGCCGAGAGGGGGATGTGGATCCACCTTTTGCGCTGTAAGAAGATTCTCTCAGTCGAAATGTTTGAGGAGACAGGTGAGATAAACTTTCTGACGTAACAAAACGAAACGGCAACCACTCCAATGTTGATTGGAAAGATCATTGCTCAGCAAGCAATGCCATAAAACCATAGGGAACTCTTATATTGGTTTTATTGTGTCCATAAGCAAAAAAGGTGAAAGCGTTTCAATTGAGACTAAACCCTCTTACAAAGGGTTAAAATAAATGACCAGAAAAAAAGAAACCACAATGGGAAACAGAAGGAGCCACTCAACACAAGAACGGCCTCTATGCAGTAGAAAACAAGCCATGTGTCCCACGATCATTGTTTGAAGTGATTGTCAAATTGAGCCATGGGAGGAGCCATGTCTCAAGAGGAGGGATAGTATAGTCCCAGAGGTCTCCAAACCTACTTTAAATTTTTTTGCAGAAACGGTCTCACCTGCTATAAACACAACTCTCAAGGCAATGAACGACCCAAGCGCGGAACAAAGCAAGCAGGGACCTATCCTTTCGAGGTTCTGAACATGGAGCTGAACCAAGCTGGCATATACAGGTACTGTCTGGTGGTCATTGATCAAGTGGGTTGAGATATGCCCATTCAAGAAAGCGGATGCCAGGGCAGTCGCAAAAGCCATATGCAAAAGGATCATTCCAAGCCATGGAATACCACGAGTCATTTGGAGTGATGGTGGTGCTCGCTTCTTGAGCCGCGTGATGCAAGCTATGGGACGGCATCTTGGAATCGACCTGAGGTATAATTGTGCCTGCCGCCCCCAAAGTGCTGGACTCGTTGAAAGAACCAATGGAACAGTAAGAATCAGACTCAGAGTGGTGGTGGAGGAGCGAGGAGAAGCGGATTCTCTCACTCAGTGGTTACGCAAAATGTTCCAAGAAAGAACTGTGATAAATGCAAATGATCTGCCGACATTTTCTCGGTCTCCCACACAGGAGGTCCTGTCCCCAGGCGACCTGATACTCGCCAAGGTGATAAAAAGAAAGTGCTGGTCATCTCCACATGGGGACGGACCTCACCGTGTGATTTTGACCACTAACTTCACCAAGTTGGCCACCACCGTCAACGTTGATGAAAGTGTCGGAGCTCACGACCATGATCCAGTGTGGGGGCTCGGATGTCCACCTCAAACACAAACACTGGTCAGTCTCCTCCAAAATCTTGATGGCTCTGTTCCCCTGGGTGGGAGCGGCAAGGAGCGCCCTGCGTCTGGAGACCATTGACTGCAGGTTCTGGGCCTGTGTTGGCGCATCAGTCTGGCTGCAGCAAGGCCGAGAGGCCCGAGTAGCCGCCATGGCCCAGGTGATTTTCCAGGGCCGCCCTGGTCTTGTCGGAGTGGCCGCCCAGCGGGGAGGTGTGTGTGCCATGGTAGGAGACTCATGCTGCACCTTCATCCCTGCCAACGCATCCTACTCGGTCCATGATGTCCTGCAGGCTATGAGGAACATGCAGAGCGCTGTGACTGGAGATCCGGTTCCACAACGAGGATGGCTTGACTGGTTCCTCTCAGGCTCATGGACACAGACTCTTTTGAAATCCCTAGTACCATTTGTAACTGTTAATGCTCTTGTGCTTGTTATCCTAATTTGTTGTTTACCCTGCTTCTCAGCTTTGATCGAACGTACCATTAATGCCACAGTCGAACGTACCATGATTGTTGAAACCCAACTAATGCTAACTCGTATACACATGCAACAATCCACACCCCAATCTGACCCTGATGTTGCGCTACTGTCTGACACTGATTAATATGTCTTTCCTGTTCTGAGACACCAGACCATGAGGCGATCGTCCCAAGCGGGAGGTCAAGTGAGTAATTTTCCCTCAACTGCGTGAAGGTTTTCGCCCCCTTCTGGTCGGTCTAAACTCCAGTTGGAAGTAATTTTTGAAGAATTTCGTTCAAAAGTAGCGTCGCTAACAACCGAAGTTCCGATGTTTTTATACTCTCAACAGGAGGGCATTGTAAGATAAAATGACAAAGTCACTTGGCAATTGCTTGTTCATATTGCATCAGTTTTTGTAAGTATTGAAAACATCATTGTCATAAGAAACTTGCCCAGAGTTTAGTCGTTGTCATGGAGACTTGACACTGATTAATTGGACTTTGCCCAAAGTTTGGTCGTTGTCATGGAGACCTGACACTGATTAATCAGACTTTGCCCAGAGTTTGGTCGTTGTCATGGAGACTTGACACTGATTAATCAGACTTTGCCCAGAGTTTGGTCGTTGTCATGGAGACTTGACACTGATTAATCAGACTTCGCCCAAAGTTTGGTCGTTGTCATAGAAACTATACTATACTCTGTTTGCCTATATAAAGACTGACCCACTGTTCATTCGGAGAGGCTACAAAAGATATCAAAGACATGCTCGCGAAGTGGCAAGAGTTTTTGGATTTTGTTGAAAAGAGGCACCCTGACAAGCTGGCAAATGGCCGCGCGTTATCGTATTGTGATGACATTTGTGCGCGTCATTTGTGCGCGTCATTTTCGAAACATTTTGAAGGGGAGGCAAAAACAAACAACTCTTGATGCGTTCGTTTTTAAGACTTCGGCAGAGCGTCCGGGTGGTGTCAACCCGTAGAACTAAGGTAAAAAAAGATTAAAACAAAATTAGAATTCAGTTTTGTGTGAAGTTACATTAAATGTTGAGTGCCTGTATAGTTATCCAAGTTCATTTAGATTTGTTTTTTTGTTTACAAGTGCCATGGATAAAGCCCCCTGAACACCCCCCCTGCGCCTCCATGTATGCCGCTGTGTCTCCCCTCCGCAAAATGCGGCTAATTTTACTTCTATTAAATACATTTCATTACTATTAAACCCCTCGTTATTTATTACTTTGTCAATATATGGCGAAATAGAAGAAATAAAACATTTTTTCCAATCCAATATCCTGTTTTTGGTGTTTTTTCAGAGGATTGGAACGAATTAATTTGTTTTCAATTCATTTCAATGGGAAACGGCCGCTCGAGTTACGAAAAGCTCGTCATACGATCTCAGTCTCGGGAACGGATTACGATTGTATGTCGAGGTACCACTGTACTGTATAAACTTAGACAGGACAGTCTTTAAACATGCTTTGTTGAAGTCACCAGCGACAATAAAGGATTAGGGTTAGGCCTAACCCTAATAGGGAGCCATGCCGTGAACCAACAACAAGAACCACTTATAATTACATTCAGACACTTAATGCAAGCCATTGGACACAAATACAAAGTTACAATCTAGGAAGCTATTTTAAACCATTGAGAAGATTTTGGATTGTGATTTGACAAAAATATTGTCATTTTGACATGCAAAGTGTCCCTGAATCTACATTTGTGTTAACTACTAAAGACACTAGACATGTTTGGATAAAGTTGTTGTACACATTGAGCACAAAAGCTACAGTTCAGTATCAATGGTAGTGTTCAAGAGTCCAAATGTGATCCAGGACTCATTCTCATTCCATAACAACAACATCCCTTAAAAGGCAATTACGCTACGCAGCCAATCACGCCATTGACAGTATACTTGCGCGTGTACAGTGTGTCGGAGGTAAGTAAATCAAAGTAAAAAAGAACTGCACTTCTTGGAAGTCTGAATGGCTGTCAGAGTATGTGCAAATAGCAGAATAAGTGGTGACACCGTGTGAGGTCTTTTCTTTTTCAAGTGAGAATGGTCTGCCCTGCAAAGTGAAGCTAAAATTGTAAGTGAGTTTTCCAATGTAAAAATATGGACTTTTTGAAGCCAGACTACCTCAAGCGACACATTCAGCAAAAAAGTCATTTGAATGAGAATGAGAAGTGAAAAATAATGTAAAATTTCAGTCCAATTTGTGCATATTCTAGTGACATTTATTAAGATTTTTTATGTATGGATATTAATTATTAAAATGAATTATGGTTAGATCATTTATGTAAAAATGCAACTTGCAAATGGCATGTGTGATACTGGTGTGTGACCATAGCGAGCACTTCTGATATTCCTCACAGTGGTCCTTAGTGTGCTCAGGGAGGTTGTCTGTATGCAGGGACAGGAAAAGTTAGAGGGAACATTGGGTCCAGGTAAACCAAAACCAAACTTATTATGGAGCAGTTGAAGCACCTTGAGGGAATAGTGATTGATGAAAATAAAAAAGCCTCCATCTGTATATTCACAGCCAACTATGGGCACCAGGCAGGGGACACCCTGAATCGGTGGCCAACCAGACGGACAACCATTCACTCCCACTCTCATACCTA